>NC_080023.1:29330000-29630263 GCF_030020395.1 Manis pentadactyla | reverse complement strand
GACAAAAAAGGTCATTATCAAATAAGAAATGAAAAAATTTCAATGTAATCAATGACTGAGCACTATCATGGCTTTGGGAAATTATTTTGGAAAATTATCATACTCTTAAGCTATTTTTTTTACTTATTTTTAATAAGGTATGATTGATATACACTCTTATGAAGGTTTCACATGAAAAACAATGCAGTTACTACATTTACCCATATTATGAAGTCCCCACCCATACCCCAATGCAGTCACTGTCCATCAGTGTAGTAAGATGCCACAGAGTCACTATGTGCCTTCTCTGTGCTACATTGTTCTCCCTATGATCTCCCACACCATGTGTACTAAACATAATACCCCTCAACTCATAAACTATTTTTGATTCCTATTCATTTTCTATATTTGGTGGAGATAAGGAAGTGGAGAGTTGTGCACATATACTAAAAAATTATTTATGTATTATAACATGAGGGAGACAATGAAAAATATTACAACTAATTCTCCAAGACTTGAGTGATTCTAATGTGCCTGTAGGTCTCCCCAAGATAGAGAATATAAATATACGTACAGTGTACATAATAAAATGGTGACACATTGTCACCATGACAAGATGTTTTTCTTTTAGCAAAAATATCTAACGTTTTTGACATTGTCCTGAATTATGTCTCAGAAAAATGGCAGTCTTTGGAAAGAATTGTGGGAGATAATAAATAAATAGGAAAAGCTGCGTGAAGCATGATAATTTCATAAACACTGTATTAAAAATAGGTCATGGACTATTTCTTTAGTTGATCTTTAATTCTTGCAACAATTTTGTGAAATAGGTGGTATTATGGCATACTTAAAGCTGGTGAAATTGATGCAGCAGATTTAAGGGAAATCAGGTTCAGTCACACCACGGGAGATCGAATCCATGAGCCTATCATGCATGACAGCACTGTGACCCAGCTGTAATTCTTTTAGAGATGTGTGGGTCAGCATGAGCTCACGTAACCTGCTAGTGGAGGCTCAACTGACCTGCCGCAGACAGCAACAAAACAATGTGCAGTATATTCCATGGACAGAACCACATGTGCACAGAGAACTTTTATGCTAACATTAAAGAATCATTTGGAGAAACCAGAGTAGCATACAGCTAAGGGGAGATGGGGAAGAAGAGAGGGAGAGAGAGAAGGAGAAAAAAGGCAGTGGGTAGAGGGAACCTGAATATCATAGGAGTCCATCAGGAATGCCATGGGCTCCACTGGCACTGATTCAGTCCTAGAAGCCCCATCATTTGAGCTTCTCTCAGTTCTTCATTCTGCTGCCTCAGATGTAGCTCACCTTTCCTAGGACTCTTGACCCTTGTCAGCAATATATACTGATCACACTGTATACTTTTCTCTTCTTCCTATTGGAGACATTAAAGCCAACGTACAGTTGAGGACCCAACACATCTAGGTTTGAATTCTCATCTTCCCCTGCTTGCACACTGTGCTTAAATTCTCTCAATGGACTTCAGTATTTTTATTTTTAAAACAGGGATATAACCACTTCTCATAGGACGGCTGTGAGCAGAGTGCTCATAGAGTGCTGCACCTCTGCCCTAATGACAAGTAGCATATACTTACTTTTGCATGAGGTTGACAGAGCTTTTTCCCTTGTCCCATCAGAATTTGTCCATTAATGTAGTTACTCTAACTCAGGTGGCAGTATGAGAGTGATCTGTTCTCTTGCAGCTGAGATAACTTGCACATTATATCAGTTCATTTTTGGAACTCATGACAGATTTTACCATCTTTTTAAATAAACAAGTGACAGCAACATAAAAATATCCTTACTTAACTCAAGCAGCAGATACTGGTTTCAGGGGAGAAAAAGTGCTTGAAAATATGGGGTAACTTTAGGAAATATGTGCATAAGCAGGTACAATACAAAAATATGATTCACTTTTCTCATTTATTGTTAAAATGTCCAATTTCTATCTTCTTCCCAAATTATTAAGATTGTTTCTTAATAAAGAAGATTTTTTTAAATAAAGGATATGTATAGGAAAGAAAACAGTACACATTTTTGTACTCAAGTCTAATAATGTAGTGACTATAATTAATATAATTCATGTAAGAAAATAGTTATGAAGTTTCTGAACAATGAGGAAATACTGCTTTTCAGGAGTCTAGCATCTGAATGGGAAGATGAGATGCTTTCCTTTAAAAAGCTTAGTAAGATCTACAATCTTGATAAGCATCAAATACGACTATTATTTATACTTAAGGCGATGGCAGTAGGTTGGCCATGTTCTTTCCTGATTAATTAATACCATGACAAGTACATCAGACTTTCTTCTGAAATTAGCTCTACAAAACTTCAGCTTTCTGTTAAAATTGCTGAATGCAAATTAGAATCTTTGTTACCAATTCTGGGAAACTATTTGTTAGCATTAGTGACTATGTTTTTCTTTACTATTTTGACATCAGTTTATTGAAGTAAGAAGGAAAAATGGGGTCCAAGTCACACAATCAGTAACAACTTGGCAGTTTTGTCAAAAGTGTAGAAAATGAACACTTTATCTTTAAAATTAATATGAAAAAATAGCTGAAGTTCCTCAAAAATTTTAAAAGAACAATACTACAATTTGTTAAAGTTAGCATTTCTGGATATTTTTGTTCATAAAAATACCACTGTGATCTGTCAACAAGTATTATTCTGAGGCTTCTAAAATATGGTATACCTTCTTTAAATTGTAAAGTATATAGAAATATTAATATTAAGTATGATTATTTATTATTTGTACTTTAACCATATTGATATATTTTTAAAAGAAAACACATGAGAAGAAAGAAAATGCAACAAGAAAGCTAGAGTGAATATGTTCTCTTTGATGTTGTTGACTTCAATGATTCATAGAACTCCATTTTTAATGCCAAAGTTATCACACTTATTGTGATATGTTTCATATATATCTTTGTGCTAATAAAAATGTGAGTGCATTAAGGTCAAAATAAAAATGGGAAAGAGAACAAAATTTTATTTCCCAGACTTTTCCTACCTCCTTGATTCCATATTGGAGGATATATCATTCTTTCAGATTACATTCCATTTTGTATGGAGACTAAAAAAATGGCTAAACATGGGGAAATATGACATATTGTTAAGTGTGAAGTGCTTTGATGCTGATCTTCTAATTATTCTCAATAAGGGAGTTATTGTTTTCAAGGAAGTAAGTTAAACTTGGTTGAATTAATTGATTTTTCCAATGAAAACTATCTATTTTCTTCATCAGTAAAGATATACTGGAGTATGAAATCTTGAAAAGCCAAACTCATAGAAACAGAGTATATTAGTGGTTGTCAGCAACTGGGGGTGGGGAAAATGGGAAGAAATTGGTTAAAGGTACAAACTTCCAGCTGTAGAATGAATAAGTTGTGGGGCTCTAATGTACAGCATGGTGACTATAGTTAACAATAATGTATTACATACTTAAAAAGATGCTAAACATTTGATCTTCAGTGTTCTCACCGCACCCCTCCCCACACACAAAAGGTAACTTAGTGAGGTGATGGATGTGTTAACTAACCTTGTCATAAAAATTTCACAATACTATACTTATATCAAATATCATGTTGTACACCTTAAACCTACACACTGTTATATGTCAATTATATCTTAATGATGTTGGATAAACAAAATATACTGGAGTACCATTTCTTTTTCCTGAGGAAGTAATTAGAGGGTGTACTAACCTAAGCCTGACTTGAGACCTAATAAAATCAAGCCCCAAATATATACCATTTTGCAAAAAGAATAATACTTAATAAACAAGTAGATAATTATTCACAGAGAATAACATTTCTGGGACTTATTTATTTTAGGGTATATTCCTCTTATGTTTCACATTTGACAATAAAAAGCAGGTGAGGTTGTCACAAAAGCATCATGAGTCAATATACCATTTGCTATTGTCATCACTAAAACTCTCTGCATGAGTGAGCTCCTTCCTACCTTCCTCTTTTTTGTTTTTAATTATGTTTTGATAACCAAGTAGCAGAAAGTTTCCTGCAAACATTATTGGATGAATACTTAAAACTCAAGCAAAAATTATATATGTATAGCAGTATGTGTGTGTCCAGTACAATCACAGAACAAGGGGATACCTAGGATTATTTTTGAATAGTTGTGGGAGAAAGAAAGTGAGAATAAATGCATTATTTAGAAACCCTAAGAAATTGTTAATAAAGAAAATTTAGGAAATGGGAGGAGGTATTTTTTTAAATTTAATATTGTAATAATCAAATATAATATTCTACTCTGCTTTTCTACTTGAATATAATACAAGCATTTTCCTGATAGGGTAATATTTGAAAAGTAATTAAATAATATTAATAGAAATATTGAGATAAAAATTTAATATCTTTATAATGGCTACACCATAGTTTTCTTAACCAACCCTTTGATTGAAATATTTTAGTTTGCTTTCAGATTTCTCAGTTGTAGATTTTGCTGCAATGAAAATCATTTCAGGTAAGACATTCTCTATAATTAAGAGATTTTTGTATCTCAGTCCTTTTAGATGGCATTTTTAGCTGCTGCTAATGAGAAAGATCTTGAGTCATACATGAGTCATCCCATGTACTAAAGGATCACAAAAAAATGTCATTTGATTTTCCAAGCATTACATTTAAGAGCATTTACAATAATAAGTCTTCTATCCTCTGGCACCCTATTAATATTATGAATTATAAGGAAAATGATCACCCATACCTTGAATTTCTGGGATCATTCATACCTTACATTTATTTAGAGATTTACAGTTTGATTTTTTCAATGATTCCATAGCATTATCTTTTTTGCTAGTGTGAATCAAAAAGAAAGCTCAAAAAAAAAAAAAAGAAAGCTCAATGAATAAGAAAGCATGGATACAGAAGCTACTAAAGAGGAAATAACAAAGCATTGATATATTTATGGAAACAATAAAGAAGACTATAAAAATTTACAGGTAGGGCCTAAACAATGCCTTACATTAATTTGCATACACTTTACAAAGAACTTTCACGTTACTTTATGGTATAAAATCTAGGACAATTACTTGTCTTTTTTTCTGAAGCATCAAATATATTTTCTGTCTGTCCCTTTCTTTTCTTCTATATAAGGCTCTAATTGCTTATGTTAGTCTGCCTAATATTGCTCCATGTGACACTGAGATGTCTTTGATTTTTTTCTTTTCATTGTTCTTTTTATGAGAAAGATGCAGTTGTTAGATATTCAGGTTCACTTATCTTTGCTTCTGCAATGTCTAACCTGGGAGATTTTTATTTCTGATTATTTTCATCCATTTTTTTATATCAATATTTCTATGATTATTTTCATATTTTCTTTTATATTCCTGAACTTATGGAGCATAATTGTAATGATTAGTTTTATGTCCACGTCAGTTAATTGTTTCACATTTATATTTCTAGTACTGTATCTATCGAATGGTACTCTCCAGGTTGTAAGTTGCATCTTCCTACTACTTAAGTCTAGTGATTTTTTAAAAAATTGGATGCCAGATATTATGAATTTTGCATTGATAAGTGATAATTGATGTTGTAGTGTTCTAAACAGTATTGGACTTTTTCTTCTAGTTAGTAGTTAAGTAATTTGCAGACCAATTGGGTAGTTTAAAGGCTTAGTTTAAAACATTCTTATGTTGCTTGTAGAGAAGTCTATACTCTAGGGCTCATTTAGCCACACTTTTAAGTTATGGCCTTTCTGATGTTGCAGCCGAAGGCCCCATTTGTTAAATAATGTCTCTCCTCTTTGATTAATGAGAACTTAATCTTTGACAATCTGATTTCTGGAAATTATCCAGTTTACTGGTGAGATTCTCTTATGGCTTCTCCTGTCTTATTTTGTTTTTCTTTGTTTTTTTATTTTATTTTTTCATCTGTGTGTCCATTTCTATGATGGAATCAGTATCTCCAGGAACTACTTTATTCTTTCCTTGGCTATCATCAGCAACCAGATCAATTTTTCCCAGCATATTACCCCTCTCTTTTCCTTTTGCTTTCTTCCTGTTGTAAATTGCATTTGATTATTATTTTTCTTCTCTAGCCTTGCTGATACTTTCCTTATAGTTGTTATTTATTATATCTCCTTACTTGATATTCTCTCTATAATATTTTTCCTGCTAACTAACAAATGAAAGATTCTTTGGAAATAGAAAGAAATTCAATCAATTTGATTTTTCAGGGTTATACAGACCCTGTGTTTGTTTCAGGACTAACAGGAAACCTGAGCCCTTCATGTAAAGAAAAAACATAATGTTAGAGCAACTATATAATTTTTTAGTAAATTGTTAGTTCAAGTGTAATTTGATTATGTTGGCATGTCATGGGATAATATGAAAGCTGTAATTATTTATCTGTAGCTATCAAATGACATTGTTTTTACTGAAAATGTGACATATTTTGAGGAATAATGAAATAGATAATGGAAGAGCAAGGTGTTAATTGCAAGCTTGTGATCTATGAATTTCCAAAAATACATAGTTATTGAAGTTATTTGATTAAATAAATGTTAATGGGTAAGAACCCAAAGCATAAGAATAGAAGTATTAATAGTGGTTTCTCATTCAGTATATGCCTTTTGGAAAGTCAATTCCTTTCTGTTCTCTATTTAGATAATGGAATAATGCTTTTACCACAAATTATTTTCACAAGATTTAGTTAATGGCAGTAAGATAGTATATATGTAAATACTGTTCATTATCATCTTACACAATTCACTTTCCAGTTGAGCTTTTATCGCAATTCAAATTCACTAAGTAATGAAGCTTCATCATTAATAAATCATCAAATTGTCTTCTAATGGGAAATATTTTATTTCTGCTTTTCAAATTGATCTCTCTAATACAAAGCCTGTGATGATGATGGTCTCTTATAAGGGTCTCAATGCTTTCAACATCAATCATATGTATCTACTGCTAAATAACAAACCACCCCAGAACTCTGTGGTCTAGACAAGGCCTATTTATGAGTTCATGATTCTGTAGGTTTGTGACATGAACAACACTCAGTTTGGACAGCTGGTTTCTGCTCCACATCCTGTCAGCTGAGCTCATGCAGGATCTGTAGTCAGTGGCTGTGGCTGTTGGGCTGTGCACTCTCTGCAGGCCTTACATGTGTGGGGCTTCAGCTCCCCTGGCAACAAAACTACACAGCAGAGCCTCTCTCCCCATAGTCTTTCTCCGTTAGATCTCTCATCCTGGAGGATTCTATCCTGAGCCTCTGCACAGGCAGTGACGCTTTGAGGGGGCAAGAACAGAAGCTGTAAGAACCCTTCAGTCTTGGATTCAGAAGTTATACGATATTTCTTCAGACACAGTCTCTTAGTCACAGTGTCACATGGGCAGCCCACACTGAAGGGCTGGGTAAGTAGATGGTACTTCATTATGAAAGACAAATTAGTGGGCATATTTAACATACACTTTAAATTTTTTAAATCTTTATTTGAAACAAGGCCATGGATTTCCCCCCACAAGATGTACTTGAAATCTCCATTCCCAGATGGAAATCCTTTCTCAGTGTTAATGTTTGTAAAAGATTTCAGGAAGAAAAGAGAAACATACCAGCATGTTTATGTAAATATAAGAGGAAGTAAGTGACAACACTTTTTTGAATTAGAAGACCTAGATTGAAATCTTGGTTCCATCCTTTATTTAATATGTAATCAACACCAAAGCATGTACTATCTCTGAGTCTTTCTTTCCACATTAATGGGACAGATGTTAGTTGTAAGACCTGTACCTCGGTTACAGAATGTATAAAGCCAGTTGAGAAATGTAGATAATGCATAAGGAATAATTCTCAGTGCAGAAAGTATTTTGCAAGTGTAAGGTAGTCATTTTATTTCCATGATGCTTCAGTTTGGGCCATGCTCATCCCAAAGAATTTGGGACAAACACACCTTGTGCAACTACAGTATGTCTCACTCTTACTGACTGTCTCTTTAGTTCTTTTTATGGGAGGGGTGTGGTATTGTAACTGATGTCAGCTTTCTCTGAGGGCTCTGTTTAGAAAATTTCTACCCTGCAAAACATCACAAAAGCCTATATTTGGACTAGAATTCTTACAGAGATTTTGGCCCTCTATTGTAGAAGAGAAGATTTATCTAAAACCTACTATGATCATTTCTTTTTATTTTTTCTTCTGCATTTTACCTTGTTGATGGACGATGGATAGTGCAATCTCACCTGGAACATTCTCCATGTGTATTTCTCTCAACTCAGCAGACCTTGCTGCCTTTCTCTTACTTCTGCCTCCCTGTCAGTTGGTACTCTGAGATTAATCAAGAGCTTTTCAAATTATTTTATTTTGTCCTTGTAAATGCTTTGATATATTATTATTTACATTTTACAGATTATAAAACTTAAAGTTCATTCATTCAGTAAAAATTCCCAAAAGATTGATGACTTTTTTCATGCTTTAGTTATGAAATTCTTCACAATTGTGTTTAAATTTATTAAATTGAGCATTTTTATACAAAAGAGAAAATATGAAAGCAATAAATATAAATTATAGAAATTAAGAAGATACAAAGGAAACTAAAAACTGAACAATAAAAAATAAACAAAAAATATCTAATTACCACATCACTAAAATAAAATTCCTGTCAAAATGATTGAATGTTTATATCCAGGCCATTTAAATAAATGTGTTTATGAGATCCCTCACATATCACACAGAAGTACTACATATTAGAGTTTATACTGTGCATTATGTCACTTTGTACATTTTAACACATTGTATGAATTCTTACATATTATTAGGAATTTTCAATCTATATATCTTAAATTCTGTATAACATTTCATTCCATAGATAAAGTGAAACTGATTTAATACTTATCTTAAGTTTAGGTATTAGGTGGTCTCTATCATTTGGTATAAAATTGCAATGCCTTTTTGTACATATATATTTATTCACATTACATGGCACAATAATTTTTTAAAAACAACTTTATTGTATATAATTCACATCATCAAATTCACCCATTTAAAATACATGATTCTGTGGTATAATTTTAGGACATGTTATCCCAAAAAGAAAGAAACACCATGTCTAATTGCAATTGTTCCTTTCTCAGGCAACAGTCAATCTTTCTGTCTCTATTTGCTGTTCTGAATTTGTGACTAAGTTCTGTCACTTGGCATGTTTATAGAGTTCATCTGTGTTGTAGCATGCATCATTTGTTTTTATTGCACAGTAATATTCTATTGTATGGATATACAACCTCATTTTGACCCATTCATGCCTTGATGAACATTTGTTGTTTTTCCTCATATTCTGGATGTTAGTGTTATTTTGAAAATTGCATACACACTTTTATGTGGGCATGTTTCCATGTGCTCAGAAAAGTTGCTGGGTGATATGGGAGCTCCATGGCTAACACTTTAAGTAACTGCCAAGTTGCCTTCAAAGAGAATGCCATTTTATGTTTCCTAGGATAGATTGTTATGTACAGAATTATTGGAGCAATGGTTATAATTATTTTCAGTTAAAATATAGCTGGAATACAATATTATACTGGCTTCAGGTATATAACATAGTGATTGGACAATTAGACACATTACAAAATGTTCACCACAGTAAGTAGCTACCATTTGTCAACATATGAAGTTTTTGCAATATTGTTACTATATTCTCTATACTGTATTTTCAAGCCTGTGACTAATTTATTTAATAGTTGGAATTTTGTACCATTTTATCACTTCACTTATTTCATCCATCACCCATCCCTCCTCTCAATGGCAACCACCAAACTGTTCTCCGTGTTTATGAACCTATTTCTGTTTTGTTTGTCCATTTGTTTTGTTTTTTAGATTCATAGGTAAGTGAAATCATATGGTATTTCTCTTTCTCTGTCTTATTTCACATTCTGTAATACCCTTTAGGTCCATCCATTTTGTTATAAATGGCAAAATTTCATTCTTTTGTGAAGGCTATTTTGAAAACTCTTGCTATTGATAAATTGCTTTCAGAAAAGAACATAGAAATGTACATTTCTGCTCCCAAAGAGTTTACCATATACTCTATCACTGAAGAGTAACTTTAAAATAAGTGTTAATTTGAGAGACAAGCATTTTGTCAAAACACATTCGTTACCATTGAGGTTGACTATTTTTATTTAAATTATAAATTTCTTCTGAAACTTTCTTCTTTAGTTTACCTTTTTCTATTATTAATTATTATCTATTTGCAGCAAGCAGTTGTCACAAATTGCAGTTGCTCTTCATTTTGTTTATGATATGTTTTCATGTAAAGTGGTTTTTGTTTCTACTAATTATTTCAGGCTTTTATTTTGACATTACTACCACTGCTTTTTTTTGTTTAAAATTTTTTGATTGAATATTTTATTTTGAAATAAGTGTAGATTAACATGAAGTTTTACGCATTAATACAGAGAGATACAATGTACCTCTTACCAGTTTCCCCCAATGGTAACATCTTGCAAACGTTTAGTACAACATCACATCCAGAATTTGACATCATGTGTATTTCCCTCATGACCAGGACTCTTCACGCTGCCCTGTTACAGCCACATCCACTTCTCTCCCAATTCCACCCTGCCGCACCCCCTGAGAAGTACTGCTCTAACCTCCATCTCTGTAATTCTGTTATTTCAAAAATGTTATATAAATGGAGTAATAAGATCATGTAATCTTTTGCAATTTACATATTTTTAACCCTGTATAATTCTCTGGAGATTTTTTCAGGTAATTTTTTTGCATCAATGGTTAGTCCCTTTTTAATACTAACTAGTATTCCATGGTATGAATGTTTGCTCATTAACCTGCTGAAAGGCATCTGAGTTGTTTCCAGGTTTTGTTGTTACTTAATAAAACTTACTTAAACATTCATGTACAATTTATGCATGAGCATAAGTTTTCACATCTATGAGATAAATCCCTAGAAGTACTGCTGTGGAGTGAGATAATAATACCATGTCTGGTTTTAAGGAAACCGTTATATTGTTATCCACAGTGATTGTGTGATTTTATATCCCGACCAGCAGTGTTGTGACTATTTTTTATTTTAGTTGTCTGATAGGCCTGTAGTGATATTTCACTGTAGTTTTAATTTGCAGTTCCCTAACAGTCAATGAAGCTAATATATTTTCTTGTTCTTATTTGCAATCTTTATGTCCTAGTAGGACATATTTGTGTAGGTTTATTTCTGGGTTCCCTATTCTCTTCCATTAACCCATATCTCTCTCTCTCTCTCTGTCAATACCATATCATTAAGATTATTGTTAACTACACAATATATTTTGAAATTATATAGGCTGATTTCTTACCTTTTAAATCTTATTTTTGAAAATTGTTTCAGCTATTCTAGTTCCTTTTCCTTTCTATATAAATTTTTTGAATTATATTTTCTGTATCAATGAAAATACCATGATTGAATTTTCGTAGACTCTGTATTAAACCTATATATCCATTTTGGAATATTGACATCTTTTCTATGTTGAGTCTTGTAATTCATAAACATGGTTGTGGCAGTCATTCTAATTCCCAGAATTTGTGTATTTTCAGGTAAAATTTCCATTTAGTTTTGCTGTTTCTTTACTTATAGTCTGTATATTTTTGCTGAGATATTTTCCATTAGTTTCAAGCATGCTGCTAGTTGCTTACTGAAGCATTTTTATAATAGCTGCTTTAAAATCTCCATCAGATAATTCTAACATTTAAGTTGTATCATTGTTGGTATCTTGATTACCTTTTTTCATTCAGTTTGATATCTTTCTGGTTCTTGGTATGACAAGTGACTTTCAAGTGAAACCTGAACATTTTGAGTATTGTGTTATAAGACTGGCTTTTATTTAAGTCTTCTGTTTTAGCTGGCTTATTCTGAAAACACTTTGGGAGGGAAAGGGTTACCACCTCTTCACTGCCAGATGGAGATGCAAGCCCAGGTTCACCTCCTGGCCACTGCTGGCACCAAGGGGCATCCTCATTACTGTTGGGCAGGTGTGGTCATCTTAGTCCCCACATACATCCCTGACTGGGAAGGGCATGAATGCCTCCTTGCTGCTCGCTGTGTAGCCTGCACTGACCCATGGCAGAAGAGGCCTCCTAACTGCTAGGTGATAGTGAAAGCCCTGACTCTCTGCTAGGCCCTTTCTGATAACCACCCCAGTGGGGAGAGGGAGGGGTAACTCAATTGGGCTGGACTGGGGTGGAAGTCCAGACATCCTGCGTGGTCTCCAGCCATTTCACACGTGAGCTGGCTTGTTCCTGCCTTTTGGGGATGAAAGTCTTGGCTCCCTTCTCAGCCTTCTTTGCTGCACCCTGACAGGGATGGGGAGGGTGTTGGCTGCTTCCTTACAGGTCAACTATACAGGGTGGAAGGTTAGGCTCTTTACCTGGCCTTTTTTGGCATGCAAAGGGCCATAGTGTTTACCTGTGACATTTGGCTGGGGTGGAGTGGTGATTGTGTAGAAGTTTTCTGTCTAGTTAGTTCCCAGGCGTTTGGCTGTAGAGAGCAGGCTTTTGTTGGGTCTGTTTTTGTGTACAACCTGGATAGTTCCATATTGTTTTCATCTTCAGTTTCTTATGTGAGGTTTATGAAGTGAAAAGAAAACCCAGGGAACTCACCACTGGGTCATTCTTTTGTTTTCAAGGTCCCTAGACAGTCTATCTGTTAAGCTTTTGGAGTCTTGTTACACTAACTTTATGGATGATATCCACTGTTTATTTAGTGGGAGGGGTAAAGATAAGAACCCTCTGGGCGCCTAAGGCCTGTGGTGCTGCTGGACCCTAGGAGCCTTTGGCCCTAGGGTATGCCTGGAGCTGGTTTCACAGGCATCCTCCTGGAGCCTGGGAGCTACTGGGGATGCTGGAGCTGCTGGGCCACTGGAGCAGGCTGGCATCTGGGTAGCCTGGGAGTCCTGTGGCCACAGACTTTCCAAGATATGGAGCCAAGGAAGCCACCTAGAGCCAAGGGAGCAGCCCAAGCTGCTGGAGCAGGTAGGCGCTGGGGCGGGCAGGTGGCCTAGGTTCCCTGGAGCCTGCCAGGACCTAGGACCACGGGAGCCACCTGGGGCTGTGGGAGCTGCCTGGAGCCCTGAGAGCCAGTAGGTGAAGGGGCGAGCCAGGGGCCTGCATTCACAGGGGCCCACAGTGCAGCCCCAAGGGCTGCAGGAGTCGGACTGCTGTTGGGATGGTAATCTCTGGAGTCCATGGTGAAATTGGGTGCTTACTTCACTATCCTTACCCACAGGGAGGGTATCTCTCTAAGCTGGGCTGCCTGAGCTTGAGGAAGGCATACTGGGGTGTGGGTAAACCTGCAATATTTCCAGAATTTCTCGCCTAGCCTTGGTGCATCTCTATATCAATAGGTGTTTCCAGGGGATGGAGAGAAGTAGTCCATCTCCACAGCAATAGGTGATTACAAGGGGGAGAGAGGGAGGGCATATCTGGACTTGAGAGGTTGGACGGAGTCCCTTTTTGTAGCCGGGTCACGTGAGACATGGGTGAGCAAAAGTGGACAACTGCTTGTAGGTAGCAAACAGGTTTCTCTCCCTTTATTTCTCCTTTTGACTGATTTAGTCTCAAAGGTAATTTGCCCCAGGCTGGGAACTGATCTTCCCCATGAAGTTCCATGGGGGTACTATGAGTCCATGTTTCCCATGCTCTTCAATGACTCTTTTCTTATTTCTGTGTTTCAGCCAGGTGCTGTAATCCCTCACTTGGAATCCTTGGCTTTGGTGAAGGTTTTTCTTATGCATAGATGGTTGTCCAAATTGATATTTCAAGATGGAGGATGAAAGTCCTATTTTGCTGACATCACTCTAACTGTCTCAGTCAATTTTTTAAATAAATTAAATTTCTAGTAGTGTTTGATTAATTACCTTGGATTTGTAAGTGAATTTGGAGGATTTTATATCTTTACTATGTATATTTTCCTATTTATGTTGATTTTTGGAAATTTCTTCTGACATAATTTTTAATATAGCCTTTTGGCATTCTTTTCCAAATATATCTAGCTTCTTCATATCTTTTGTTACTGTTGTGATTGGCTATTTATTTATTATTTTCTACGAATGTTCTTACTCATACATATGAAAAAAATAGCTAATGACTGTGGGGCAATTATTTTTCCAGTAGTTCTATTGTGTGTATGTGTGTGGTTAGTAGATGATTTAGGAATATCCCTTATAAGAACTATGTCATAGAATTAACTTCATAGTCCAACACAGAGTCTTTCACTTTTTAATAGCTGAGTTTATTGGTTTTATACTTATTGTTAACATTCATATTCGTTCTTCTTTTACCAAACTTTCTTATTTGTAATTGTATCTATTAAAAAAATTAATTCTATTTTTTGTTTTCATTTTTTCTTGATTTCTTTTATGCCATTCTTCTATTTTATGACCATTATCTTCTGCAAGGATCTTTAAGAAATTGCATACTTCTTTTAATTCTGCTGATGATTTTGGAGTTCATTTCAAAGACTCTTATAACTCTATTGATCTAAGTGCTTCTCAAAGAAAATAGTTTAAAAGATAACTTGAATGCTTTTTAGGAGATATGTTTCCAGATTTCATATACCTACTTGACTTTGTTAATTTTATATAGCATGATAAATTATATTATTTGAATTTTTTTTTTACATTTCAATCCTAGTCTTTTTTTATAACCTATAAAATTTAAACTATGATTATACTGCATGTGTGACTAGTTTTAATACCATCAATTAATAGCCAACAAGTTTATTAAAGGATACATAGTTGATGTGTTTCCTAAGATCACACAAAACTGAGAATGGCTGTCTATGGTTAGTCCACATTGTTTTGAAATCATAAACTTATTTTCAGAGTTTTTCAGCTATTCTCATATTTTCTCTTATAGATTGATGGTGCAGAAAAGTGGATATTATTGCTTAGATTTTTGTTTTTTTATGGGTAATTTAATATTCTCATTCCTGGGCTTTTATAGATCCTTTCATTTTGTTTGATAAACGATCCTTGAAAACTTCAAAATGAAATTCTGGAGTCCTATTTATTGACATAAATAATTGTTTTTGGTAATTACATAAGACAACTATGCATTTTGCAAAATATATGAAGTAGAAAAGCATAATGAGAAAATTAAAATCTTCTGTAATTTCAAGACCAAAAGAAAACTTGACTAGTAATTCAGTATATTTTGCAATTTATCTAGACATATAGCTATAACAAATGCTGGTTGACACTATTATTCAGCTTGTATTTGATCTTTTTTCACTTAATATAATAGTTTATGTAACACTTAATATAATTATATTATTTTAAAATTATCGCATATATATTCTTTATAAAGATAATTAGTTGCTATTAGTATTAAAACTAGACATACATATGGTATAATTTAGCTTAAATTTGGTTTCATAACTTTATTTTTTTTTCTCTCAGTTAAAAATTAAAAGACCTCCCTATTATTTTTTTCTAATTTCTGAGAAAATATTTTCTTTTTGGGTAACAATATTCTTTTTTTTTAATATACTTTTTCATTAACATCTGTTCTGTTCTTCATACACACCATTATAGTTTTAATACAATAATCATGTTAATTATACAGTGTTTATTAATCTTAGAAATCCTTTTCTTGTTTAAATTTTATACATACACTTTTCTTTAGAATTTTGCTTAGACTAGTTGTATATTTTAGTTCATATTTTTCAGCAGTAAATCCACTCTAGATCACATATTCTTTCACTTTCTTTTGGTCTTTAGTAAGATTGTTTGTTTAGTGGAAAAAGGTAAGCTGTGTTGTTACCCACTTGCACACAGATGTGGGTGGTACCTTCACTGTAATGGTTTATACAGTATTTAAGTGGAACAGGGTTGAACCTCAATAAATACCCATATTAAAATGTTTATAGCAGACCTAGTATAAAAGCCTCTAACTGGAAACAACTATTCATCAACAGGGGAATAGATAAACAAATAGTGGGGAGGTGCAGAGAGGGTGTGATGATGGTTGACAGGGATTCACTGGAAAAGGGCACAAGGAAACTTTCTGGAAGGATGGAAATGCTCGAAATCTTCATTAAGGCATTAGTTACCTAGGTTTATACATCTTTCAAAACTCTGAATCATACACAAGATCTATGCCTTCCACTGTATAGAAATTTTATCTTATTTAAAATAAAATGTGTGTGTAGGAAATAGATGTTCCACCACTAGGATTCTCTTAGTCTGACCTTGATCTGCTAGCCCACTGCTCAAGTGCAATGCTCACACGCATGGGCTTGCACACATGTGGACAATGAGTTATTATTGACTCTATATAAAGAGCTCCACCCAGTGATCTGTGGCTGTGCGGCAGGACAGCAGAGGCTGGAGTGGTGGCAGCGCCTAAGGCAGAGACTGAGACGGCTAAGGGGGGCAGAGAGACTCGGAAGCAGAGACCTGCTTGCTGAATGCAGACTTCCTCTGAGTGGACAGGATTCTAGTGATTGACCTGCCACCATGAGTTTAAAGCTGGGTATAAACTCTTTTACCCCAGCATTCTGTTGTGATTCGGTCTCAGTAAACCCAGAGTGAACTTGCCTGGGACTGAAACCTCTGGCAGGACAGTGTGTATGCCTGTATGTCTGATGATGGTTTGTGTGTGTGTGTGTGTGTGTGTGTGTGTGTGTGTGTGTGTGCATGCAAACCTTAACAGAAAAACATCTTTTACAGGCACATAATTTTACTTCTCTTTTCAACACATACATACATAGACACCATTGTTTTGCCTGAGGGTTTCAACCCTGGGCAAGTTCACTATGGATTCAGTGAGGCTGAGAAATGAAAGTGGAATGTTCTTGTTGTAAAAGGGTTTATACTTGGCTTTATTCTTCCAGCAATAGGTTGAGCATTAGAATCATTTCTGCATCCAGAACAGAATTCTGTAGGTCTGCAATCCATCTCTGTCTCTTCCTGAACTAGAGCATTGGGCAAGGCTCTTTATACAGTGACTCTGTCAATAATAGCTTATGGAAGCATTAACCTAGCAGCAGGTCAAATACCTCATCAAGTAATTTAGGGTCAGGTGAGGATCCTGGCCATAGGAACTTCCATTTTCCTCACAACCATACACTTCTATAATTAGAAATACTATTTTGTTTTATAAGTGTTGTTTTTGTACTAATTTGTTTCCTGTAAGTAAATGATAACTGAAAAACTACTCACTATAGGTAGGCAAAAAGATTTAATCTTATCAGAGTAATTTTTTGTGAATTACACAAATTGGGTAACTTGTTGATATGACTAAAAAGCTTTTTAAAATATAAATATACTCATTTTCTTTTCTTTTTTGAGAGGGCATATCTTATATTTATTGATCATATGGTTGTTCACAACAATAAAATTCTGTATAGGGGACTCAATGCATAATCATTAATCAACCCCAAGCCTAATTCTGAACAGTCTCCAATCTTCTGAAGTATAACAAACAAGTTCTTACATTGTGAACAAATTCTTACATAGTGAATAAGTTCTTAGATGGTGAACAGTGCAAGGGCAATCATCACAGAAACTTTCGGTTTTGATCATGCATTATGAACTATAAACAATCAGGTCAAATATGAATATTCATTTGATTTTTTATACTTGATTTATATGTGGATCCCATATTTCTCCCTTTATTATTATTATTATTATTATTATTATTTTTTTTTTTTTTTAATAAAATGCTGAAGTGGTAGGTAGATGTAAGATAAAGGTAGAAAACTTAGTTTAGTGTTGTAAGAGAGCAAATGTAGATGATCAGGTGTGTGCCTGTAGACTATGTGTTAATTCAAGCTAGACAAGGGCAATAAAACATCCACGGACGCAGAAGATTTCTCTCAAAACAGGGGGGGTGAGGTTCTAAGCCTCACCTCTGTTGATCCCCAATTTCTCACCTGATGGCCCCCCTGCGACTGTGACTGTCTTAGGTTGTTCCTCCCTTGAGGAATCTTACCCATCTCTGGCTAACCAGTCATCTTCCGGGGCCATACAGGGAGATGTGAAGTTGGTACGTGAGAGAGAAGCCATATTCTTTGAAAAGGTTAGCTTTTTACTTCTTGCAGATTTATGCCCTGTGACTTCTATGCCCAGTATTTGTCTTGAGGTATCTTTAGCACTGAGGAATTATGATACTCAGTAAATTCGATATGAGGCATGAATTCTATTTAAGGGTTGTAATTAGGAAGGAAGAAGAAAAGCTATAGAGGTAGCAGAAAACATGGGAAGATTGATTATTTCTTTGACATATCTTCTTGTAGAGTAATTTAAGCATGTATATGTTTTAAACTACTAATTAAATTGCACACACACATTAACATAATAGGAATACAGTTACATAACCAAAGCAGATCTGTAATTACCAGCCATCTCCAGTGAAGCCCAGAAAACCAGTTAGGCACCCTAGGCATTTGTGAAAATTTGTCTATGATATGATGGATATTGTCCGACTGTACTTGAACAGTCTGAGAGAAATCACACAAATTAAAACAGCCCATTCCTGGGAACTGTTCACATCCCATATGTTCTTTTAACAGTAGATAGTCTGTAGTTGTAAGATTTTGGAACGCTACAACTTGCACTTCTCCTAATTCTTGGTTGAGTTCCAACAGTGTAGACCCAGTCAAATTTGTTGTTTTACTGTATGCACAGGTCAGCTTAGATATCTCCTTCTTCATTCCAATGGCAAATCCAGGAACTGGTGGGATGAATGCAGCTACAACTTCAGCATCCCTTGGATCATTGTTGAGGTTTTTTGATGATCATCTTCTGGTATGACTCTTCCAGAGAGTGCTGATGTTGGAAGTTCTTCTTCATATCGCATCTTAGTTCATTTTCTGGGTAGTCAAATTAGGCTTTGATCCTCTGGATAAACACAAACAAATCCTTTGCCCACACTTTGATCTGCCCTTTATACCATTGTGAAGGTCACCACACAGGAACTGCTTTTCTTTTTTTTTTTTTTTTTGAGAGAAAGGAATATTATCAGAAAAGTGTACCTCCATGGCCGATCATCTGACCCCCTTTAAGTGATCAAAATTAAGGATATTTAAAGCATGCGTTAATCATTGATTTATAGTTATTTTTATCCTATCATGGAGTAATCCCCCTTTTCTTTCTCTCATCTTTTTTTTTGTTATCTTTAATCTACACTTACATGAAGAATATTATGTTTACTAGGCTCTCCCCTATACTAGGTCCCCGCTATAAACCAATTTACAGTCACTGTCCATCAGCATAGCTAAATGTTGTAGAATCATTACTTGTCTTCTCTGTGTTGTACAGCCCTCCCCTTTCTCCCACACCCCCTATGCATGCTGATCTTAATACCCCCCTTCTTCCTCCCCCCCCTTATCCCTCCCTACCCACCCATCCTCCCCAGTCCCTTTCCCTTTGGTACCTGTTAGTCCATTCTTGGGTTCTGTGATTCCGCTGCTGATTTGTTCCTTCAGTTTTTCCTTTGTTCTTATACTCCACAGATGAGTGAAATCATTTGTTATTTCTTCCTCCGCTTGGCTTATTTCACTGAGCATAATACCCTCCAGCTCCATCCATGTTGCTGCAAATGGTAGGATTTGCCCTCTTCTTATGGCTGAGTAGTATTCCATTGTGTATATTTACCACATCTTCTTTATCCATCCATCTTTCAATGGACATTTAGGTTGCTTCCAATTCTTGGCTATTGTAAATAGTTCTGCGATAGACATAGGGGTGCATCTGTCTTTCTCAAACTTGATTGCTGCATCCTTAGGGTAAATTCTTAGGAGTGCAATTCCTGGGTCAAATGGTAAGTCTGTTTTGAGCATTTTGATGTACCTCCATACTGCTTTCCACAATGAGTGTAGGAGGGTTCCCCTTTCTCCACAGCTTCGCCAACATTTGTTGTTGTTTGTCTTTTGGATGGCAGCCATCCTTACTGGTGTGAGGTCATACCTCATTGTAGTTTTAATTTGCATTTCTCTGATAATTAGCGATGTGGAGCATCTTTTCACGTGTCTGTTGGCCATCTGTATTTCTTTTTTGGAGAACTGTCTGTTCAGTTCCTCTGCCCATTTTTTAATTGGATTATTTGATTTTTGTTTGTTGAGGTGTGTGAGCTCTTTATATATTTCGGACGTCAAGCCTTTATCGGATCTGTCATTTACAAATGTATTCTCCCATACTGTAGGGTTCCTTTTTGTTCTATTGATGGTGTCTTTTGCTGTACAGAAGCTTTTCAGCTTAATATAGTCCCACTTGTTCATTTTTACTGTTGTTTTCCTTCACTGGGGCGATACGTTCAAGAAGAGGTCACTCATGTTTATGTCTAAGAGGTTTTGGCCTATGTTTTTTTCCACGAGTTTAATGGTTTCATGCCTTACATTCAGGTCTTTGATCCATTTTGAATTTACTTTTGTATATGGGGTTAGACAATGGTCCAATTTCATTCTCTACACGTAGCTGTCCAGTTTTGCCAGCACCATCTGTTGAAGAGACTGTCATTTCCCCACTGTATGTCCATGGCTCCTTTATCAAATATTAATTGACCATATATGTTTGGGTTAATGTCTGGAGTCTCTAATCTGTTCCACTGGTCTGTGGCTCTGTTCTTGTGCCAGTACCAAATTGTCTTGATTACTATGGCTTTATAGTAGAGCTTGAAATTGGGGAGTGAGATCCCCCCTACTTTATTCTTCTTTCTCAGGATTGCTTTGGCTATTCGGGGTCTTTGGTGTTTCCATATGAATTTTTGAATTATTTGTTCCAGTTCATTGAAGAATGTTGCTGGTAGTTTCATAGGGATTGCATCAAATCTGTATATTGCTTTGGGCAGGATGGCCATTTTGACGATATTAATTCTTCCTAGCCACGAGCATGGGATGAGTTTCCATCTGTTACTGTCCCCTTTAATTTCTCATAAGAGTGACTTGTAGTTTTCAGAGTATAGGTCATTCACTTCTTTGGTTAGATTTATTCCTAGGTATTTTATTCTTTTTGATGCAATTGTGAATGGAATTTTTTTCCTGATTTCTCTTTCTATTGGTTCATTGTTAGTGTATATGAAAGCTACAGATTTCTGTGTGTTAATTTTGTATCCTGCAACTTTGCTGTATTCCGATATCAGTTCTAGTAGTTTTGGGGTGGAGTCTTTAGGGTTTTTTATGTACAGTATCATGTCATCTGCAAATAGTGACAGTTTAACTTCTTCTTTACCAATCTGGATTCCTTGTATTTCTTTATTTTGTCTGATTGCCGTGGCTAGGACCTCCAGTACTATGTGAAATAGCAGTGGGGAGAGTGGGCATCCCTGTCTAGTTCCTGATCTCAGAGGAAAAGCTTTCAGGTTCTCGCTGTTCAGTATAATGTTGGCTGTGGGTTTACCATATATGGCCTTTATTATGTTGAGGTACTTGCCCTCTATTCCCATTTTGCTGAGAGTTTTTATCATGAATGGATGTTGAATTTTTTCAAATGCTTTTTCAGCATCTATGGAGATGATCATGTGGTTTTTGTCTTTCTTTTTGTTGATGTGGTGGATGATGTTGATGATTTTCGAATGTTGTACCATCCTTGCATCCCTGGGATGAATCCCACTTGGTCATGGTGTGTGATCCTTTTGATATACTTTTGTATTCGGTTTGCTAATATTTTATTAAGTATTTTTGCATCTACATTCATCAGGGATATTGGTCTGTAATTTTCTTTTTTGGCGGAGTCTTTGCCTGGTTTTGGTATTAGGGTGATGTTGGCTTCATAGAATGAGTTTGGGAGTATCCCCTCCTCTTCATATTTTTTAAAACTTTAAGGAGAATGGGTATTATGTCTTCTCTGTGTGTCTGATAAAATTCCGAGGTAAATCCGTCCGGCCTGGGGATTTTGTTCTTGGGTAGTTTTTTGATTACCGTTTCAATTTCTTTGCTCATAATTGGTTTGTTTAACTTTTGTGTATCTTCCTTAGTCAGTCTTGAAAGGTTGTATTTTTCTAGGAAGTTTTCCATTTCTTCTAGGTTTTCCAGCTTGTTGGCATATAGGTTTTCATAGTAGTCTTTAATAATTCTTTGTATTTCTGTGGAGTCTGTCGTGATTTTTCCATTCTCATTTGTGATTCTGTTGATTTGTGTTGATTCTCTTTTTCTCTTAATAAGTTTGGCTGGAGGTTTGTCTATTTTGTTTATTTTCTCAAAGAACCAGCTCTTGGTTTCATTGATTTTTGCTATTGTTTTATTATTCTCAATTTTGTCTATTTCTTCTCTGATCTTTATTATGTCCCTTTCTGCTGACTTTAGGCCTCATTTGTTCTTATTTTTCCAATTTCGATAATTGTGATGTTAGACTATTCATTTGGGATTGTTCTTGTTTCTTCAAGTGTGCCTGGATCGCTATATACTTTCCTCTTAAGACTACTTTCCCTGCGTCCCACAGAAGTTGGGGCTTTGTGTTGTTGTTGTCATGTTTCCATATATTCCTTGATCTCTAATTTATTTGTTGATCCATTGATTATTTAGGAGCATGTTGTTAAGCCTCCATGTGTTTGTGAGCCTTTTGTTTTCTTTGTAGAATTTATTTCTACTTTTATACCTTCGTGGTCTGAAAATTGGTTTGTAGAATTTCAATATTTTGGATTTTGCTGAGGCTCTTTTTGTGGGCTAATATGTGGTCTATTCTGGAGAATGTTCCACGTGCACTTGAGAAGAATGTGTGTCCTGTTGCTTTTGGATGTAGAGTTCTATAGATGTCTATTAGGTCCATCTGCTCTACTGTGTTGTTCAGTGCTTCCGTGTCCTTACTTATTTTCTGCCCGGTGGATCTATCCTTTGGGGTGAGTGGTGTGTTGAAGTCTCCTAGAATGAATGCATTGCAGTCTATTTCCCCCTTTAGTTCTGTTAGTATTTGTTTCACATATGCTGGTGCTCCTGTGTTGGGTGCATATATATTTAGAATGGTTATATCCTCTTGTTGGACTGAGCCCTTTATCATTATGTAGTGTCCTTCTTTATCTCTTGTTACTTTCTTTGTTTTGAAGTCTATTTTGTCTGATATTAGTACTGCAACCCCTGCTTTCTTCTCGCTGTTGTTTGCTTGAAATATGTTTTTCCATCCCTTGACTTTTAGTCTGTACATGTCTTTGGGTTTGAGGTGAGTTTCTTGTAAGCAGCATATAGATGGGTCTTGCTTTTTTATCCATTCTATTACTCTTTGTCTTTTGATTGGTGCATTCAGTCCATTAACATTTAGGGTGACTATTGAAAGATATGTACTTATTGCCATTGTAGGCTTTAAATTCATGGTTACCAAAGGTTCAAGGTTAGCCTCTTTAGTATCTTACTGCTTAACTTAGCTCGCTTGTTGAGCTGTTATATATACTGTCTGGAGATTTTTTTCTTCTCTCCCTTCTTATTCCTCCTCCTGCATTCTTCATATGTTGGGTGTTTTGTTCTGTGGTCTTTCTAGGAGTGCTCCCATCTAGAGCAGTCCCTGTAAGATGCCCTGTAGAGGTGGTTTGTGGGAAGCAAATTCCCTCAGCTTTTTCTTGTCTGGGAATTGTTTAATCCCCCAATTATATTTAAATGATAGTCGTGCTGGATACAGTGTCCTTGGTTCAAGGCCCTTCTGTTTCATTGCATTAAATATATCATGCCATTCTCTTCTGGCCTGTAGGGTTTCTGTCGAGAAGTCTGATGATATCCTCATGGGTTTTCCTTTATAGGTGACCTTTTTCTCTCTAGCTGCCTTTAGAACTCTTTCCTTGTCCTTGATCTTTGCCATTTTAATTATTATGTGTCTTGGTGTTATTCTCCTTGGATCCTTTCTGTTGGGGGTTCTGTGTATTTCCGTGGCCTGTTCGATTATTTCCTCCCCAGTTTGGGGAAGTTTTCAGCAATTATTTCTTCCAAGATACTTTCCATCCCTTTTCTTCTCTCTTCTTCTTCTGGTACCCCTATAATGCGGATATTGTTCCTTTTGGATTGGTCACACAGTTCTCTTAATATTGTTTCATTCCTGGAGATCCTTTTAT
Source organism: Manis pentadactyla (assembly GCF_030020395.1). Lineage (NCBI taxonomy): Eukaryota > Metazoa > Chordata > Mammalia > Pholidota > Manidae > Manis > Manis pentadactyla. The sequence goes on along the minus strand of NC_080023.1, from coordinate 29,606,291 downwards.
CTCTCTCTCTGTCAGCTTCTATGCATTTCTGTTCTCTGGTTTCAATTCCATCAATGGCCTCTTGCATCTTATCCATTCTGCTTATAAATCCTTCCAGAGTTTGTTTCATTTCTGCGATCTCCTTTCTGGCATCTGTGATCTCCCTCCGGACTTCATCCCATATCTCTTGCGTATTTCTCTGCATCTCTGTCAGCATGTTTATGATTTTTATTTTGAATTCTTTGTCAGGAAGACTGTTAGGTCTGTCTCCTTCTCTGGTGTTGTCTCTGTGATCTTTGTCTGCCTGTAGCTTTGCCTTTTCATGGTGATAGGAATAGTTTGCAGAGCTGGGACGAATGACGGCTGGAAGGACTTCTCTTCTTGTTGGTTTGTGGCCCTCCTCTCCTGGGAGAACAGCGACCTTTAGTGGCTTGTCCTGGGTAGCTGCACGCAGAAAGGGCTTCTGCTTCCTGCCTGGCTGCTATGGAGTTTATCTCTGCTGTTGCTGTGGGCGTGGCCTGGCTCAGGCTGCTCCTCCAAAGTGGTGAAGTCACGTTGGAGGGGGAGTGGCTGGAAGGCTATTTATCTCCGTAAGGGGCCTCCGTGCTCCCTGCAGCCCAGGGGATTAGGGTGCCCAGAGATCCCCGGATTCCCTACCTCTGGATTAAGTGTCCCTTCCTGCCCCTTTAAGACTTCCAAAAGCACCCGCCAAAACAAAACAACGATCACAAAAAAAAAAAATTAAAAAAATTAATAAAAATAAATAATAAAAATAAAAATGGCTGCTCGTTTTTCTTTATTCTCCTGCGCCAGCCTCAGGCACCTGCTCACTGGTCTTGCTGCCCTATTTCACTAGTAGTAGGGTCCCTATCCCTTTAAGACTTCCAAAAAAGTGTTCGCCAAAAGAAAACAACAACACCAAAAACAACAACAAAAAATGGCTGCTCACTTTTCTTTTGTTCTCCAGTGCCATCCTCCGATACCCGCTCGCTGGTCTTGCTGCCTTGTTTCCCTAGTATTGGGGTCCCTGTCCCTTTAAGACTTCAAAAAAGCACTCACCTCAACAAAACAACAATAAAAAAGAAAAAGAAAAAAAAACGGCCGCTCACTTTTCTTATAGCCTCTGGTGCCAGACCTCTGGTACCCGCTCACCGTTCTTGCTGCCCTGTTTCCCTAGTATCCAGGGCCCTGCGCACGCACTGTGTCTGCGCTCTGGTCCGGATGGCTGGGGCTGGGTGTTCGGCAGTCCTGGGCTCCGTCTCCCTCCCGCTTTGCCTGCTCTTCTCCCTCCGGGAGCTGGGGGGAGGGGCGCTCGGCTCCCGCCACGCCGGGGCTTGTATCTTACCCCCTTCCCGAGGCGCTGGGTTCTCGCAGGTGTGGATGTGATCTGGATGTTGTCCTGTGTCCTCTGGTCTTTATTCTAGGAATAGTTGTCTTTGTTATATTTTCATAGTTATATGTGGTTTTGGGAGGAGATTTCCACTACTCTACTCATGCCACCATCTTGGCTCCGCCTAAACATACTCATTTTCTATTGCATAACATAGTAGTTTCCTATTGCTGCTGTAACAAATTAGCAGAAACTTCGTGGCTTGAAACAACACAAATTTATGCTTTTACATTTCTTTGGGTTATAAACCCAGCACAGGTTTTACTAGGCTAAAATCAGTGTTGACAGGGCTGCATTCCTTCTGGATGGATGCTCTAGGGCAAATTCCCTTTCCTTGCTTTTGCAGCTTCAAGGAGCTACTTGAATTCCTTGACTCATGGTCTTCTTCCTCCATTTTCAAATTAAGCCAGGGTAGGTTGAGGCCTCATTCTGCATCACATTCAGGTAGAGTCTTTAGACTCCTTTCACCTGTAAGGACCCTTTCAATTACACCTGGAAAATCTAGGACAATTTTCTTATTTAAGTTCAGCTAGCTAGCCACTTTAATTCTATCTGTAACCTTAGTCTACTTTTTCCATCTGTCTTGCCAATGGATTTTGGTCCCGGACAAGTTCTATGGATTCAGTGAGACTGAAAAAATGACAGTGGGACATTCTTGGGGTGAAAGAGTTTATACCCAACTTTATTCCCATGGTGGCAGGTCAATCACTAGAATCCCATCCACTCAGAGCAAGTCTGCATGCAGCAAGCTGGTCTCTGCCTCTGGGCCTCTCTGCCCCATCAGCCATCTGTCTTTGCCCTTGGTGCTGCCACCACTCCAGTCTCTGCTCTCCTGCAGCCTTGCAGCCCAGAGCACTGGGCAGAGCTCTTTATATAGAGGCAGTAACAACATATTGCCCACATGTGTATAGTGAGCAAGCTGACCTGGGCCAGGTGAGAATCCTAGCCATAGGAACCTTCACTTCCTCTACACCATCTGAAGGAATCTATTCGTAGGTTGTAGAGATTAGGATGGTGACATTTTGGTGGAGAGGAGTATCATTATTCTACCTACTGCACACACATACACACACACACAATTTGTGTATATAGTGGAAAATATTTACTTGTCAGAATTCAGAAATAACAAAAAAAAGCAAAGAATCACTGAAGTAGTAAATAGGAAAAGTTTACTATGCACTTACCAAAAATATTGCAAACAGAGGGTACTCAAATCAAAACATGGAATGAAGCTCAGGTGTATATTATTTTAAAGCAGTGTTGTAGTGACAAAACAGTGACTACTTTTTCTTTATAATGGTTGATTATGTTAGAAATTTCTTAAATGATAAGGAAATGGTAAGTCAGTGGTTACTTCATATCCACCTTGGGAAACAGTTCAAGTTTTACTTATGGTTTGAGAGGCATAAGCAAGAAATAAACCAGGTCAAGTTAGGCTTGCAAAATAAACAAAGTTAACCTTTGTTATTTGTTTAAAATGACTGGAGTGATTTTGTTTGCTCAAGAAATTTTCAAGACTTGTCTCTGTTTGTTTTTTATTTTAACATGCTGCACAATTACATTCCTTGCTAGGTTCATTTTATAGCAGAATAAAACCTGTGCAATTATCACCTGTGAAATTATCTTAGCTCCTACTTTTTTTTATACTGTGTACCTTGCTTGTTAAGTAGATAATTTTATCCCACAATTACACATATAATATATATATATTTAAATTAATATGTATTATGTATATGTATATATTTATATATTTATACCTCTATATTACTTATATATAAATATAGTGTATATATAGCTATTGATATACTTATAAAATAATTTTATCATGATCCAAATGATGTTTTATGACCTTATTTTACTAAATTGATGAAAATATTGTATATCTTAGAGCCTAAATTCAGCACTGAATTTATTTAGACTTTAGAAATTGCTGTTCTGAAATGCTAGACATAAACTCTTAGATAATCAATAAAGGGAACACTTTTGTAATGAAATTTAAATATTCTTTAACAGACATGACTTATGATATATACAATATGCGATATTGTGTCAATTGAAACATTATACTAATTCAAAATGTAAGCCTAGTTTGATATGCTAAATGAATATCATCAGCAGATGATATTTATAATATGACATTTTATTAAAGACATTGCTTCTAAACTGTTTAGTTTGAAGCATATCAGAGGAAAAAAATGAACAAATCTTTGGTTGTTATCAAATAATAAATAATTTCAGTTTTCAGGAATTTATTAGTAATTGGAATAGTATAATTTATTATTGGACATTATTATTAAGAATCAAATTTTACAACAAACTAAATTAAATAACAGCAGGGTTACAGTGAACTAATGTTATTTTATTTCTTTTTCTTCCCTTAGTTCAGGTGATTATAGTCCTGACATGTAGTTTATCGTTGATGGATGAAAGGAGACAGTAAGAGAGGGGATGAGCTAATAATGGTAGAGTCAGTATTGAATCAGAAATATATTGAGATTCAGAGAGAAATCAAGATTGTGCTTCAGTCATTATAGTTTGTCACTACTGAGATTTGTTGGTTGATGCGCTGTCAGTGAACTAAGAGAAAAAGATTTTATAAGATGCAACTAGACTTGCAGAAAGAGCAGTTTAATACCTAAAGGACTCCGTACAAGTAGAACTTAGAAAGTAAAAGTGCCAATAAAGTTTGTAGATTAAGATGGATAGCCTTCAAAAAAGACAGCCTCTATATTTCTCCCTTAGTATCTTAAGTTCCTTATAATGATATTTAAATATAATAATAATTCTTAGCTTTTTCTCTAAGAGGCCTGTATATGCAAAACACAAAAAACTACAGCATGTAATTTTGCCCTCAGACCAGTCCATTTTAATATCATTAGTATAAATATTTTCTCTTGTCAGTTTAAACCAACTCTATTATCTATGGGTCATGAATAATTGAAATTCACAGACCTACCATGGCTTTAACTCTATGAAAAGTTCTACACAACATATCCAATGAAACTTTCACTATTAGAGATGCTAATCATGGCTTTGGTTAGATACTAAATATCTTTTTTAACTTTATGAATAGAAAAATAGATTATTACTGTCATCCCACAAAACACAGAAACTGTAGATTATCCACATGACATTAATTGATTATGTTGATTCCTGGTGTTTCTCTAAAACTTTCTATTATACCTGTTGTTTAGTTCACTAAAATTTATGATGGGTTCTGAGGACTTATGTCTTAGTTCAGGGCTAAAATTGCCTGTATGTATCCCCTTTTCTGAAAATTCTTAGACACCAGAAAATGTCCTATCTAAGTGACATGATTTACTTGTTTATCTGTATCTACAAGAAGATTGGATTATTGAAGAGCAGTCTACACTTGAAATTCTTTGATTTGGGTGACATTCCCTTTAAGAAAATTGATATTTGCTATTTATTGAGTAATTTGTTTGGATTACTTATGTTTATTCTTAGGCCCACTTTCCTCAGGATCCATGCTTTCTGATGCTTTCCAACCCCAGTTCACAAACTCTCAGAGATGGACACATTTGCTCGTCTTGGTTAGCCTAGGCCTTGCTCACAACCTTCAAGCCCCACACTTTATCCAGCTGTTCCAGCAGCAGTATTTAGTATTTTGATAGGGATTGGTAGAGGGTAATCACAGGGATGTATTGAATCTTCCATCTTTCCAAAATTGTTGGCTAGTCAGACTGTATAAATAATTTGTTTCCAATTGATCCAATAGTAGATACTTAAGATATAAAGACATTGATCTATTTAAAATGGAAAAGATTTTTCTTTATTTTCTTCTAGAATCCATAAAATGTATTAATAGCTGACATTGTATACCTCAGAATATATATGACATTGAAAAGACAATCTTTACATTAGCATTTATATGTGTAAACTGTAAGTGAAAATCAACTTATTAAATAATAGCTTTGGTACTGGGGACACAACTGTCCCTTATTTAATACATCAAATAGAATTCTGAATAAAGTCTGCTAAATAAATCAAAACATAACTCATATGAATAGTAAAATTATAATAAATAAATTACACTGTGGCAGAAAGATGTAATAGGAAATGGAATTTAGTGTCAGATATAATTGGGCTTCATTCATAGTCTCTCCACTTATTAGGTCTTTAGGATATTTTATATGCTTAAAAGTATGGGAAGGGCAAAAATGTGTGGAGGAGTCTTATTACTCAGAGACTAATTTGATTGGGTGAAATCTCTATTGTCCTGGATAGTGAGGCTGAGTTAGGTACCTAGTCCTGCTATACATTTTGATCTGTTTCTTCATTGAGCAGGTAGTGTGGAATAGTCAACTACTCAGCATGTCAGATACAATGAAGAATGAGATTAGAAAGTCCCTGCCATTGTAATTTATAATCAATTTGACAAATATGACATCTAAAAAATATCTAGTTTTGATATGGATAAAATTTTATTGACTGGATACGTATTACATTTCCTCCTGTACTTCTATATTCAGTTTCTAATTTCAATATTTTCTTTATCTTTGATGAATCAGTATAAGATTTTTAGCCTGGATGTGTATTATTTTGAGCATTATCTTTGGCATGGTATATGAAAAATGTTGCAATGTATAGCTCTTCAGATACATTCCCTTTGCAAAAGTGAAATGGCTTTGAAACATCTATCTGAAATCTCCTCTAATGCTGCTTCTATAATATAAATGAGAATAAAACTTTTAAAAGTATATAGTTGATCTTAATCTTCATCACACTGTTGATACAAATCCAAAAAGACATGACTTTACACAGGGATAGGTAACAATGGTAAAGTTGCTTAATGAAACTCAATGAATTAGTTTATTTATCTGTGAAATGGGGTATAAAAATAAATATCTTAAAGGATTGTTTTATTTTTAAAAGAATTAACCCAAGTACAGTAAGTAACAGTGTATATAACATTTGGTAGCTTCCCATTAACTATTATTTTCTTCTCTCTTTCCACTCTGTTGACAATAATTTATTGAGTGACTGCTTTACATGTGGTACTATGTAAGCATCAGGAAAGTAGCCCATCGGGAAAGACTATTGAATAGACTGACAGATTGAAAGTCAATTATTACAAAAGTAAAGTGACAGAAAATAAAATAAATGGACTAGTTATACAGTCTGGAATTACTACCAAGAGCAGAAATATCCTATATCATCTTTTTAAAATGCAAAACTAATTCCAAGATGTTCAACTTAGACTATGGGAAGGTATTTGATGTGGCTATAAAAATTTGCCATGGAAAATATTTCATGACCTTTTACTAGCACTTTTATGTCTTATCCCCTTTCTCAAAAGATTGAGGAAGAAGAATTACTCCTCTTATAAAAGAGACCCCAAAGAGTTCCCTCTCCTGTGCCACCATGTGAGTACCCAACAAAAAGACAGCTACTGATGAACCAGGAAGTGGGATCTCACTAGCTGCTGAATCTGCAGGTGTCATGATCTTAGACTTCGGAGGGCTCAGAATTGTGAGAAATAAACATTTGTTATTTATAAGCTACCCAAACAATATTCTGTCAAAGCAGCTGCACAGACCAAGATAATATGTTACTGAAAGTAAAATGTGCCTTTCACACTTGGCCCATGCAAGCCTCTTGTGTTTTTCTAATGGATGCTATTATTGCAAAACTTAGCAGCTCAAAATAACCATGCTAATTTTCTCAAAATTTTGGTGGGGATGGTGGTGGTCATGAATTAGAGAAGGGATTGGTTTGGCTGCTCTTGAGTAGAGTCTGTCATGAAATTATAAATCAGAAGGCTTGCCTGGGCTGGAGGTCCTAGATCATTCACATGGCTACCTGTTGATACTGACTGTCAACTAGGAGGTCAGCTCAGATATACGACTGGAGTATCTACGTGGACCTTTCCAGTAAAGTGGACCAAGTGTAGCTAGAATTTTGAGATGACATCTGCTTCCCCGGAATGTAAACATCTCAAGAAGACTAAGCAGAAGTAGGATTTCCTTTTCTGAACCAGCCTCAGGAGTCACATAGCATCCCATGCACTACATGGAATAGATTGAATTTCACCTCTACTTGGAGTTGGGAACATAGACTTCATATTTTGACAGAATCAAATAATTTGGGGATTATTGTTATAATCTTCCAGACTTGTTTTTCCTCTTCCTTTAGGTCACTGGCATATTGGTGTCCAGGGTGACATTGGAAAAATATGTAGAATTTGCAAAAGATTCACTTTTTTAAATCTTTGGTCCTTGAAGAGAACTATGCTAAAGAGAGATTACTCACTCATTTATCCCATATTATAATAAATAAATAACTATTATTTGTAAGATAGTATACATGTACATTTTTATCATATTTATTAAACTCAGCCTTTTTCAACACAAACACACACAGTCTTTTTTATTCTTTCCCAAGAAATACTCTTTTATATCCATTTTTCTAACAAAAAGATTTGGATTTATAAACAGCACACACATTCTGTGAAATACACATTAGGGGATATGATATTTAAAACTTATGTAAGCAAATACTATTGATTTTTGTTAAAATTTAGAGAATAATTACAATAATTTAAATGCTAATTGTTGTTGTTACAGCATTAATAAATGATGAAAATTATCAATTACATTCTGTCCAAGTTTTACTCATTTGATTGTTTCCATTTATGCACTGATCAGTGTTTTGTTTTGTTGCCAAATGTAATTGCAAACACACTATTCTTAAATGACTTTTAAGAATTAGTATCTCTATTTAAAAGTACGAACTTTTGATTCATAATATAATTATTCCATTTAGTTGTTTGGCCTTTTTACATTTTATATTTTCATGAAAAATGAATTTATATTAAGATTCTAAGTCAGACATATCTCCAATTTTGCTTTTTAAATGTAGTTATTTAAAGATCTCTGCTTTATTAAAATAAACACTATCAGTTAACTTTTATTTGAGTGACTTGGGACACTTGGTTAACCTATCAGATACGTCTCCTTATCAGAGTAATAAGGATAATATAATTAATATCCTCCTATAATTAAGGACCTAGATTATTAACGTAAAACATCATAGGTCTAGCACATAGACTCAGTATCAGTAGTTTTTTTATTATAGTTAAACATCTTTAATATTTACTAAGAACCTACATTATTCCAAAGCTCCTTTGCATATCTCAAATATCTATATATTTAATTCACACAATAAATTAAAAGTTAAAAAGCAATTCTAATCATCACTAAGAGATAAATAAAGTGAAATTCTGGGAACTTAAACCACTTTCAAAACCAAGAGCAGCATAACTGAAACATAAGTTCCCATGTAAAATTCTTGTTCATTTGTACATATTAGATCTGCTCCCATTTTATCAGTTGAAAGCATACTGTTTTTTGAAGACCTCAGAAAAAAAGAAACCACCTCACTAATCCCACAACAAGATGACTCCTTCTTTGTGAAGTGTTTACATAGCAAAATGATCCCTATCACTCATTACACAGAAATTTCGCTCTGTGTGTGTGTGTGCTGTAGTAGTTTGCAGCCTCATAGAGGTCAGGATCTGTGCTTTTTTCTTGTTATTCTCCTTATGATTCTTCCTAGCACATCTTCAATAGTAAGCGATCGATACATATTTATTACTTGGATTACTGAAATAATAAACTTAGTTCCTGGAAGGGGAGAGCTACTGGGGAGAATCCATTCTTAGTAAGATTTAAAATCATGGAAGGTACACTAAATTAATTACTTCCGTACCTTCTTAGGCAAATTCACTGTAATTATTTTTGTAGTGAATATCTGCATGAAAATTTGGAGAGTTGTGTAATACGTTAATTTAAAATGACTAATTATAATCATTAAATTCTTAATTATTAGCTCTGTAACGTTGATAACACTTTCTTACGTGTCATGTGTAAATGAAAATGTTTGCAAATAAATGTAACCGCAGGGACTACTCTATTCAGCTGAAAATACCCACGAGTATATATCAAGGAGGGATTATCACGGAGCACATGTTTCCCAGGGCCCTCCTGAGGATTCTGAATTATAATCAACCTGCACTGGAAGCTGCCAGGAACACTCAAGTGTCTCCTACTTCCCGGACTCCCGCCTCCCACCTTTCTCCCTTACTTAGTCCCTCATGCCAAAGCACCCACAGACCTGGTTAAGCTGGCCTTTACTTCCCTATGATAAGGCTAAACTGGTTGATCTAAAGGCAGATAGTATTGTGCTTGAATGAAGTGTATTTTATTCCTTTTCTCTTTTATATAAATGGGTAAGATCTAAGATTGAAAAACCAGTGGGTCGGTTTCTACTTTCTTCTTACTCATTTTACCAATTTCCTTATGATCCTACCCTCATTTAATGAAAAAATCTCAATTTGTGAAGGTTTACTTGGCTATGAGGGAAAGAAAATAAATTAAGAGACTAAGTTATGGCTCACTTGATACAAATACAATTGTGTTATGACCAGCATCTTGCAGTCGAAACAGAATTTAACAATGGAAACAAGTGAGTAAGATAGAAGTCAGCATAAACTTATAGTTGATTAAAAACAATTAAACAAATGAATAGGGCATTACGCTTATTCTATAAAAAAAAGTAAAATTGAGTATACTTCTAGCTGACAGAGACAAAGTTTCTCTATTTATTGAATAAAGTAAAACTTACATTGGTGATTTACACATACTATTATATTAAACTGAATTGATGTGAAATTATGGCAAGTATGTTAATGAGCATCCTTCTCAAATTATAATTTCATAGTAAAATATATGATTTACCTTTCTTTTCTACTTTTTGTAACAGAATGAGGAGAAAAAGAAATTTCTCCTAACAATGACTGGTTCAACTATAAGTAGTAGGAGAAATGACCCTCAAAGACAGTTGTATATTTAAAAAAAATATGTTTACCTGGTAAGCTCTTGTGTGCTCATTAAATTACAAGTACATTCAATAATAAAATTTATCCTAGGAGGAGTATCAAATTAGTATAAACAGCTTCTCTGAGGAGTAAATAAGTAATATCAAAACTTTTTCTTGATATATTGGCATATAGAGGTAAGTGTTTAGGTGAACCATAAAAAAAGAAATGTTAAGAAAAAGTAAGAGGAAAGCGCTTATTTCTGACATAATGTAGAACAAATACACCTAGTAACAAGTGTCAGCTCAAATATTACATCTAGAATAACTGCATTTCTGTCAAACCATGAAAGTAATTTAGTCTTTTCTACTTGGTTCTTCTCAGAACACATTCTCAAGGCAATGCACTATCTGCTCTAAACTGTAATAACATCAGAGTATCACCATTATTTAGGAATTAAATAACTGACATAGGAAAAATGTTTATCATTAGAATACTTATATGTGTGTTATTTCAGATGATGAAAAAAGAAGGAATTCCTTTTATCATAGTTTGGACCTTGGAGATTATTTCCAAACAATAAACCATTCATAGAAAAAGAAAAGTTTAATCATTGCCATGATAGTCCTGTCTTGGCCGTCCTCCACAGTTGGTAATTGGGTGATATAGTTAGGAGCAGATGGTGGCTCTGTCATTCGGGTTAAAAAAATGAATCTATTCTAAAAATCACTTTACTTTTGTCACCACTGTTTATTTGTATTTATATATTCTTTCATTTATTGTTTTGTTCATTTATTCAAAAGAAGCATTAATATACATTGAATATGTGCTGAAGACTTATATGCATCAAGGAGGCAAAGATGAGGAAAAAAAACTTGGTCTTAAGGAAATATTTTCTGAAATGTGGGCCATGAGAAACAGGTGTGGCTCATAGGCAGCATAGTTTAAGAGCAAAGGCAAGTAAAGAATTGCTTTACAAATTTGGTATGTAAGATTTAACTCAGGGATGTTGAAGTTTTCAAAGGTGGAACCTATGCTACAAAAATTGGATGTATCAGTTGAAATGTCATCAATAAGCTACAGTTCATCTGACCAGCCTATTTGAACATGATTTGATTGCTAGAGTTTATGCTTTTGGAATTACAGTTTTTCATGTAGATTATTGTATTGCTCTCGGTTCTCAATGCACAAAATATTTAAGTCACTCCAAAGTGTTCAATACCTTTCTTCATTTAGCAGTTATGAATACAGCAGTTTAGAAGTTGAATACAAAAATAGCATGAATGGAGAACTTACTGTGTGTCTAAGGATGAAAATTCAAGTGGGAATAAGGTAACATTTCCAAATTCATGAACCTTATAATCTAACAGGAAGAAACACAATAAAAAATAAATATATAACAGCATTTTACACAGTAATTATTAGAGACAAATATAACACAAGGTAAAAGAATGGTGCAGTATAAAGGATGATTATTTTTTAAATGTGGTCATTGGAAAGTCTCTAGGCAAAAATGATCTCAAATATTAGAGGTAGAGGAAGCAGAGGAAACAGTTTATACTAATTTGGAAAAGCAAATAAAATTAGTTTTGGGGTAAAAATTGTTCAAGGAATGGAAAAGAGTGAGTGGACCATTCTTAAACAGAAACCTATAAATAAAAACATTAATTTGCATATGCTAATTAAGTCATATCAACAAATAAAAATGTCAAGGATATAAGAAGAAAAATATCAAGAAGATGAAAATAGATGTATTTAAGAAATGTAATCCATTCAACCATCAATTGTAGTGTTATGAAGCTTTCCCCAATAGCCAGCAAAATATTGTCATTTTTCAAATAGAGTTCTCTTTAAAAAGTCTAATGAGTTTTTGCATACTACACATAAAATATTGCTTTCCAATATGAAATTGATTAACTTTGTTGTAGATTGTTTAACTATAGTGTCATCATTTAAGTGATGTACAAAGGAGTTATCAGTCACATTTTTCTTGAAAAATTTTGAAACTAGTCATGATATGTATGTTTGGAGTGAAAAATACAAAAGGCTACTAGAAATACTTGTTCATCAAATAACACAGAAGATGCATACTTTATTGTCATCAATGGAACAATAAAATGACTATTACACCTATTACATGTGTGCTCTCTCAGATAGCTCACTACAGAGGTGGAAGAAATTACAGATGACCAAATTATAAACCAGGTCTTGCCACAATTAAGTGCTAATTAATTATCCCTGTTCACCATTGAAACTTCATGCTATATGGATTTACATAGCTTATTCAGATAATTTTTGAGCCACGATTGTCACTTCCACTCCCCTCTCTCCTGAATTTAACCCTACTTTCATTGCATTATCAGGTTTTATACTGTAAGTAATTGCTTGGAGTTATATGATCGGGTGGGCTAGGTCAGCCCTAACTATATCACATGATTCTGATGCAGCAAAGTAATTCCCCCCAGCAAATTGATGATGCCATGAACACTAATGCTGGGCAAAGCAACTGATGCTTTCTTATTCCATCCCTTGATTGTCCAATACATATGCAACCATTAGTGTGCATGATTGATGTAATAATAGGTCATCAGTAGGTTATATACACACTCATTGGTACTTAAAGAACTGAACTAAAAGTCCCCAGTAATTACACATAATTTTAGTAAGGAATAAGCAGTTTCTCTCAATAAAGTAGATAAAAGCAGTGTAGGGTGAAAGGGCAGATAAGAACAGTAGAAGCCTGTTGAAATAATTAGTAATACATTTCATATGCATTTGTGAGAATAGTTATCATCTTCTATTCACACTTTAGCAAAAATGTCCCTGTAATAATTTCATAAATCTTGAAATCAAATACAGTAAAGTAAATATTCCCTATGTGATACTGTGTATCACGTGAAATTAGAGGGAACAGTCTCCAATGCATGTCTCCTATAAGACAGACCCACATTTAAAATGTATCTTCTGAGGAAATGCTTGTTAAACATTATAGAGTATTCTTTGCAAAAAACCTGTTTAGAGAAGACCGCATGTTTTACTCACCTCCCTTTAGATATTAACAAAATATATTCATATGGTTCTGCTAAAAAATACAGAAAAGCAATTCATTTAATTTGTTTACCCAGAATCTCCTAAAAGTATTTAAGTAAAGAATCTACTGTCTGGTATAAAAATTTTAGGCAACAATGTTCCTTGGCATTCAGTTTGGGAAAGACTATTTTAGGCACTCTTGGACTTTACCTAACATAAAACATTTGTGTCATGCATTTTTCTTAACAGTGAAATTGGGATTTTGAAAGTGAAAGCACTGTTGAGTAATGCCAACTGAATTTGGCAGCTAGGAGAATATTTTCATGATGACTTTTGAAGCTAAAAGCTGAAATTTCTCTTGGTAAATCCTATTTAATCATAATCTCTCAAAGCTTCAAAAACATCAATGAGAGCCAATGAATAACCACAGGGACTCCAAAATGAGCACTTTCATGTGTGGGGTCCCATTGGATTACATAAACTTTTAGCATATTTCCTGTCTGGAGATTTCAGTGCTCATCAGACCCTGGATAGATAGACATATATTTGTAAAATATGAAAGTATAAAGTTAATTTTCTTTATTCCAGTCTATCAGTAGTCTCAACTACTAAGTCTGTTTTTTTCCCATATCAAAAGTGAATATTAGAGGGAGGAAATTTGTTCTGAAGCTGTTGACTAGAAGTACAAACTGGACAAATTGATAAAATGCACTTTAAATGTGATGCAATATTTAGGTATTTTATTCATGTCATTTTTGGTTTTTAGCTCCTGAACACTACTTTACATGCATGGTTGGATACAAAACTAGGATGATAGTTTAGGCGGCTGGATACTTGTGGATATTTTTATAGGTATTTCTTCATCTCAACAGGGAACTGGCATTATTCCAGTGAGTGTTTCCTCAAACTTGGACTTCGAATCCATGTGGATTTGTATCCAAAATATATATTACTTCCCTGAAAAATTGTGTGGAAATGAGAAATACTTGCTCATGTATTACTACAGTACTTGCCATGAATATAATAATATTAGAAGTATGTGTTCTTGGAAAGAATGTACATATAATCTTCATACAAATTTCTCCTGCATTACTACTTTCTACAGTCTACTTTGGAGTTCATTATCTGAGGCCACCAGCAAAACATTGTTTCACATTTGTTGAAAGGGATGGCCCTAGTGTTAACGTCCAGGTTGAGTGCTCTTTCAACCTTGTCACTCAGGACAGTTTATTTCCTCCCTTTCATCCTCTATTCACTTATTAATAAAATGGATGGAATAATAAAGCATACTACATTGTATTGTTATAAATAAATGGGGTGTTACACATAAAGATTTTGGAGTGGTGTATTTGAAAAAAAATGCCCAAATAATTGCAAACTATTTCTATTACTGTCTAAAATTATCTTTCCCTCCAGTTCCCTTTTCTCCCTTTAAACTCCTTTATAAAGTTGAACTTTTAAGGTTGACGTTGTATCTGAGTCATCATAAGGACTTGTTTAAAAAAACAAAACAAAACAAAACAAAACCAGATCCCTGAGATCTCCCTATATTCTTCCTAAATGCAAATATTGAAGAGGACTCCTTGCCATGTGGCTTTATGTAAGCTTTCCTGACAAATCTGATGAATCTTAAAGTTAGGTTTGCATTTTAAAAATGTTTATCACCAAGTTATTCCCTTATTTCTACTTCTGGACAAATATGTCAAGCCTGCTTCCTTATTACTGTATCCCTGGCCAGTAGTTTTTCCTTTACAGATTCTTTTAAAAAAAAACTCACAGAGACTAATAGTTTTAAAATCATTCAAAAATATTTGTTAAATATAGTACTTAAACTAATTTACTTATGCTTATTTAATTCAGTAAATTTTTCTCTCTGATCAATATGAACATGCAATTTTTTCCAAGCTCCAGGTTGAATTTTACTGTCTTCTGCTTCAAATTTTTATAACTTATTGTGAAGGCTTTCTGCTCAGAAGTCTGCTTCAAATTTTTATAACTTATTGTGAAGGCTCTCTGCTCAGAAGTCCTCTTTACATTATTTCCCTTCATACTTCAATATAGATTTTGCTTTTTCAGCAAAACAAATCTTTACTTCCTCTAGACCATGGTATATTTTTGTCACCTTGCCGAACTATAAATATCATCTTCCTCTTTTAAACTAGTTACACATATTACTTCTTCAAAAATACGACTGAAAGTTTTTCTCATTGAGATGTATGGCCAACCACATGAAGAGTCATGGAAGTAGGAATTAAATATTTAGCGTACTCTGCTTGAGCATGATGAAGAAAGGCACTTAATATTGCTGGTGATATCACTGTTATAATAGAGGTGGAGGTGTCACCTGCTAGTGGTAATACTATACATTAATTTTTGATTATTAAGTGTTTAGTAGACATCCATTGAACAGTGGAAGTAACAAGTACTAACCAAGTAAACAGTGCAAATAGAATTATTTAAATGAGATGCAAGGAGAAATTTCTGAAAAAAGAAACTGCATGTAAAAAGGCATGAAAGAGCATAATATGTTTCAGATATTGCATTTTTTCTGAAATATAGAACATTAATATCTTGCAAAGAGTGGGAAGAAGGAATATAAGAAATTGGGACAGGTCCAAAATTCTGTTTGTACGCTTGACTAAATAATCCTAGTCCAAGAATTAGAGCAGAACATGAGTCACTAGCTGCAGAGATTTTACTAAAGTCACTCCACAAATAAGTCATCTGTTGCATATGAGACAGGAAATGATGTAGTGAACCCTGGGACTCAAGGAGAATGATGGCAGTGTTGGACACTTAGATAAATAAAACTGAAGAGCAAGGATTTGTACTAGCACCCACCAATATAATCCTAATTTCTGTCCAATAGCAAACTACCTGGATTTGGTAGGGTGACTAGTAGCTCTCAAAAGTAGCTCTAAGAGTTTGAAAAAGCAAGGGATTAAATCTTACTTGGGAACCTCTGGAGGGAGCATGGCCCAGCTGACATCTTGATTTCAGCCCAGGGAAACTAATTTTGGATGAGCCTAAAAATACGTGATTGTTTTAAGAGCAGTGTGTGGGTTTTCTTTGTTGTTGTTGAAGTATTGTTGATATACAATCTTATATTTGATTCAAATGTCCAAAAGAGTGGTTCAACAGTTACCCATATTATTAAATCCTCACCTCCTCTGGTGCAGTTACTATCTATCAACGTAGAAAGATGTTACAAAATCAATGACTATATTCTCCATGCTGAACTACTGTCCCCATGACCAGCTCACCAAGTTTGTGGTGATTTGTTACATCGGGCACAAGAAGCTAATGTTTGTTTTTTTTTTTTCCATAAAGAAGAATAATGAGCATTCCGGCAAAATGAGACCTCCCAATAGTGTGTATAAACAAGCAGCCTAGATAAATGAAGTTATTGGTGAAAGAAATTGAATCGATGACAAAATAAGGTCATATATTCAGAATAACTTGAGACTAATATCCAGGGCTGTGAAGTGAAATTCAAAGAGAAAGGGGAGTTTAAGACATTCAAAAATGTAATGTGTTGAAAAAAGATGGTTCAGTGAAAATAAGAATTGAAATATCTGGAGGACATGTTTGTGGTAATCAGAAGTCAGGAGAATTTTGAAATGCACAGGTGGAGCCCATCATGAAGTGATGGAGAAGTTCTGAGGCCTTTAGACTGAGAAATTCAAGGTGCTGAGCATCAGTATGCTCTTCTTGATCCTCTTATTTCTTTTTCCCCTCATTTCATCCCCAGGTAACTTCAGATAAGAAAAAAAATTGCTCAACTACTAAAATGTGAAAGTTGTGCCTTTGGTTCTATTTACTCAATTATTAAATATTTTAAAGTATTTGGGACATTATATTTTATTAACCATGATAAAATAAATGACTGTAAAAAAACTGGGGAAATAAATTCATGAATACACCAATTCTATGAATTTTCATGGAGATAAAAATATCTGTTGCTCTATTTGTATGTTTACAGTTCGGTGTTAATTTACTAATTAAATTCCTTGTATGAACTTTTGTTTCTCCTAAAACTTGAGTGTCTTTGTTTTTTGTTTTTTTTCCTTAAGTTACCAGTACCAAGGGAAAATTGACATCCATTTTCTTGTCTTAAAACTTACTGACATATGTAAAAAAAGAGGTTTGAGAGGAGACTATGAAGATTTGTAAGGCTAGCAAGATTTCCAAAAGATTTGCAGGAAGTAAGTAGTACTAAAATAAGTCCTTTAATAAAAAGAGCCTTTTTATTCTTTCAAGCCTTTTGAATCCAATTTTCTGTGACTCATCCTAGTGATTACTGCCAGAGTAAGTTATTGTGCCCGAGGACACAAAATTGAACTGTTCTGGGTCAAGAAGTAACTAACATAGTATAGAAAGTTCTATGCCCTTGTCTCATTGAAATAGATGCCCGGTATCATGAAAAAGTGGTTATTATTTCATATGCTATGCATTTCAAAGCATTTGGTAGGCTGTTTCTAATCATATACGTATCTACTATATTTTAGTTCTCCACAGGATAGGGCATGTTTCTCCTAAGTGTTTTTGGGTTATTTACAAAACTGTCAGTAAGCTGGAATAGTAAGATTTAATAATATTATTCTTGGAAAATAACATTAAACTTCCTGATTTGTTAAACAAATACAGCTTACATTTTCATTTTCACAATGGACAGAAAGAAACTACTCTAACCCATTTTTAGATTCATATCTAGTGGAGAAGTATTACTTATATAGTTAACATGTTTTACAGGAAATTCTTATAATTAATTTGGTGGCTGTTTACCAAACAAACTGTGCAGCAAGGAAAATGTGTATTTTTGATGAAAATATCTAATTTTATTGCAAAACTCAATGCATTCTGTTGCAAGCTTTCTAAAAATATGGAAATGCAGAACACAGAAAGTAATAGTCAAGGGTCCTCTAGGCTGTAACCAATAATAATTATTTTATATCTATCGTATTTATTATCTATCTATCTATCTATCTATCTATCTATCTATCTATCTATCCATCCATCTATATCTAACATCAACTGGTCTTATGATATATTCCTTCTTGAAATCTTTTTCATTAACTAGTACATAAGGAAAATGTTTGCGCATGTAAAGATACTTCATAGGTCTCTAACATTCCATTCTATACAGAACATAATATAAAAATTTTCTAGTGATTGATATTACAGTTCATTTAGTGTTTAACATGTAATGTGCTTTTTTTTTCTATTGTTCAAGTTAAATTCCTAGGAACTGAGGTTTGCTTGGAAAAGGAATACAATGTCCTCGCCCTGTATTCTTGGTTTACTTCACTTTTTTGTGTGTGGAAATTATGGATATTTTCTACTGGATTTTTTATAAACCCCTCTGGAAAGAGACTCTGAAGAACATTTCTCATTACTCACTCATGAAAAACACCTTACATTCCAAACTCCAACTGATTTTATTGTTAAATCAAATAAGATTTTTAAAAAATTCTGAAGAATATGTATGATCTAATTCAAAGCTTCTTTCCATCTTGGTACACTGTAATCTAATTTTGAGGTTTTTAC
The DNA here is from genome assembly GCF_030020395.1 of Manis pentadactyla. Taxonomy (NCBI): domain Eukaryota; kingdom Metazoa; phylum Chordata; class Mammalia; order Pholidota; family Manidae; genus Manis; species Manis pentadactyla. The sequence goes on along the minus strand of NC_080023.1, from coordinate 29,587,506 downwards.
TTTGGCGGCCATTTAAATGTTGAATTATATTACTGAAATAACTTTCTAGACCCAAGAAGGAGCCACTCGTGTCCAGGGTGTGATATCAACAAACCAAAATTTAGATAACTTTCATGAATGCTGTATATTTGGTCAATTCCCAAACCCCAAGCCGACTCTGGGCTGTCTCCAAATGATGTTCACTGTATGGAACCCACCAGTCAGATGTTTTCTATTTGTCTCTTTCTTGTTCTTTATTCTTTATCCTATAAAAGCTTCTTGCATTCCATCCCATTTTGAAATTCTCTGAAAGGTGACTGTCTACTTTGTGAAGTGTTAAATAAAGTTTGTATCACTTAAGATGTTTTCTTTAACCATTTTTAATAATATTCATATGCATCAATATGGAAACATACCTATTGGGTTGGTCATAACTGAAGTCATAGACAGTTTAATGTAATTTAAGTTCTCACTTTAGTTTTGCCTCCTTTCAAAATACAGGGAAACATACAGATTTTGGAGTCTCATATGACTTAATAACATTCCATTGATCCCTAAATATTATATGTTTAAGATTTCCTTAAACAGTTTATAATATGCAAATTCATAACAAATATACATATATTCATATATATAGGTAAACAAATATAAATGTATTATAAACATATGCATTTATAATATGTAATTTAAGAAGCTTTAGGGTATTTTTAATTAACTAAAACTATTTATGAAATGCAGATGTAATAGTTATTTGCCCAGTTATGTCTTGATATGACCCTAAAGGGAAGAAGCTATAATATTTTATTTTTCTGTAAGAGATGGGTAAGTGTTTGAAATCTCTGATGTAAAACTGAGACCATAAAAACATTGATAAGTTCTCTGTTGTTTACATTTGTATTTATAATTTTGATTAAATGCCATGTGCTATCTTAAAGAAAAGAAAAGGGGAATCACTTTGGAACATTTCCAAATCATTTATCCCTGTATGTTTCTTTGTTGTCTTTCCCTGTTTCCTGACTCTGCTTCATTGCACTAAATCTGTCACACAGATGCCAAAGGTGGAGGCTAGCTGTTGACATTTCATCAATATATCATACACCTTGAGCTATTGTTTTATTAATGTTTTCTAGCTCATTTTTTTGTTTGTTACTGATAGATGAAATACAAATAAAAATGTCAGATGGATGTCTTTGGGATAATGAGATAGGACAAATCTCAGGAGAAGTGATCAAAACAAAAATTCTAATATAGTGTGCATAGGTTTGACATCTTAGTTTGTGAAAATAGTGATTTTTTCATTATGGCTATTACATAGGCTTTAGACTTAGTGTTTCATCTTGATAAAAAAATACCAGTTATTTTGTTTGGTTGGTTAAAATGTTAGTAAAAGCTATTACAAAGCCATTTTTTAAAACTGTAGGGTCAATACCTAAGGAAATTTGAGGGAACAGCCATTTCTTTCCTTTAGACAACTGGTCAATTTCTCAATAGAAACCTACCTGTTGAAGAGGCATTATGGAAGAGGAGACACATCCTAAAAACTACCAAGAGGAATATAAATTATTAAGTAAAAATGGAGCTGACTTACAAGCCTATACGTACCACAATTACGAGTCTATAATTTCTGATACTCCAATCACTTTTAGTTTGCTGACCAGGTCTTTTACAACTCAGGTATTTATTTTAAATAGATTCTCCATGAACATCATCCCTAAAAAGGAGATGCTGCCTGAAGTTCTTACACCTTAGTGTCCCAATCCCACCCTGGTGCCCTTCTTACGGTACCCACCCTGCCACAATACCATTTTCTGTCAGCATCTCCCAGCTCCAACTCTTCTTGTCCTTACCTGCCCTTGACAATGGTCATCAGAAAGGCTGCCAGTTTTAGATGTGTGGCTGTTAATGATGAACATGCAACAGAAATAAGAAAGAATAAGAGAAACTGTAGTGAGATCCAGAATTATAAGTGACTAGAGAAATTAACCATGAAATTAAAATGTTGGTAAAAGCTATTACAAAGCCATTTTTAAATATACAACATATGTAATAATATCTATTGAGGATTTATTATGATCTGGTTTTTATCATAAGTGCTTTAGATATAACCATTTTTTTACTCAAACAACAATTTATGAAGTAGGCAGTAGAATATTTTCTGTTTTACAAGTAAGAAAAAAATGAGGTAAAGATTATAACTAATGTATAATATAACAGTTAAGAGTACAGAAGCTATAGTCAAACTGACTGTGTTTGAAAGCTGGCTCTGTTTTGTACCAGCCCCTTAAATTTGTGCAAGTTACTTAACCCTTCTGTGCCTGATTTCATTAGCTATAAAATGAGAGTACAATAATGTGTAACACACAGGGCTGTTATTAGGATTACTGGGTTAATATAAATATACGACTTAGAACACTCTGGCACCCAATAACTAGAATATCAAATAGTGTTTGCTATTATGATATTTATTGTGTGAATTTTCAGTTTTGGAGCTGGGATAAAAACATAGGACATGTAAATGAAGAGATCATAGCATTACTATCCAAAATCTCCTACATACTTGAATACACTCAATACAAGCAAATATTATTTTCTATGTCTATTTTAAAGTTTAAGACACTGTTACTCAGAAATGTGAAGTGGCTTGTCATGGCTAATGAAATACATGCTCTTTGGGTTCATAGAGTGTGTTTTTCCAGTCTCCAGTGTCTTTTGAAATACCTGCCATATATAACCATTCACTGTAATTTTATTGAATAACAAATTAATTAATGCCAGCAGAGAGTTAGAAGTGTAACACAAGAACTATAAATATAGATTTTATATTTTTGCTAAATTTACCATCAGAATAACAAATCTCTGATGCTAGATCTGATATTATCTAGGTTTGGAGCCTTGAATAAATGAATCATTTGTCTATTCAAACTTCACTGTGCATAACTATGTAACTAAGCATTTATACCTATAATATCTAGGAACCACTTTTTGTGGGGAAATAGGACAGTGATTTGAAAAGTACCCTAAAAAATGTAAACATTATTCAGTTGTAAAGTGGTAATCATGCAGTGGATTGTGGTCTTGGAATAGATTTTCCTATTTGCTTTTTTATATATGGAATATGTGTGTATGTGCATATATATATGTGTGTGTGCGTGTATACATTTGTGTGTGTGTGTGTGTGTGTGAAAGTAGGAACTAAAGTGGTTGGGTTTGAATATATTGGTGGTGTGGGACCAGTGAGACAGCACTAAAGTAGGCACTGGAGATCTGAAGTGGAAGTACAGATATGTAAATCCCCAACACGTTGTTGAAATCATAGAATTTGAGGTTTTAGAGGTTGGAAACTGACATGGGGGTATGAGAAATTCATGATATTCCCCAATCACCATGAGCCGTTCCTCTAGACTTCTCCATCTTAGTAAATGCCGACAGTCCTCACTGAGTTACTCAAAGAACAAACCTGGAAGTCTTCCCTGATTCCACCTACTCCTTCAACTTCACATCCAATTCAGTCCAACTGCAAAGTACACGTCATTCCAGACACTTTATTTTTCCACCTGAGGTGCTGCCATAGCTTTCTGCTCTTGATTGTGCTCCAGCTTTTGTCCATCTGTATGGTAGTCAGAAAAACCTCAAGAAATATCTAAACCTTTTCAATCATTAGATCTTTATTCTGGGTGCCTATTCTAATCTGGTAGAAATTATTTCTGCACTTTTAAAAAATGGCTTCTGTGATATGGCCCCGGTCTTCCTTCCAGCCACCCTTTATTTTATAACAAACCAACATCTCAGGATCTTGCTGCATGCTGTTTCTGCCACCTGACATGTCTCATTCTTCCCACCCTTGAGTCTCATATATCTTACTCATTTTTGTCATCTTAAAGTCTCAGTATAGGTATCAAATCCACAAAGAGGCCTACATCCTTTAAAAATAGGTGTCTTTTAATTTTATTCTGTCCTCCTTTCATTGACTTTAGCCCATAACACTAATACAGTGTGTGTGTACATCAGGTGTGTGATTATTTGTTAAAACCAGGTCTCCCACAACAAGCACTCAATTCTAAGAGTGAAAGCCTCATGTACCTTGTTCCCACTATTAGATTGGTGCTGACCACGACAGTCTTTGCCCCAGAGTAGCCAATCAACAAATATTTATTGGATTAATACAAGTGGTCATTGTGAAAGAAGGACCTCTCCTCCAGATAGATGTCACTAAGGGCATAGAGAGTTGTGATCATATTTCTGGGTGATGTTTCCACATGCATTCATCTTTCCAAGTATTGGGGAAGTGCTTCAATAGTTTAATCATTCTGAATGATCTAAAATTAAGGCTCTGGAAGTAAGATGGTAAGGAACACATGAGAGAGTAAAAGAGCTGGTGAGATGAATTGGGCTCAGAAATTAGTGATTTCAAAATTGGGAGAGTTCCTGTTGTTGACACATTTCCCAAGGTATCTACAGGAATGGATGTATGAAATGGAACATTAGTTTATGTCCCTGATGAGTGAGTAGGGAATAATTGGAAGGCTAGTGGATGACAGAAAAGTGGAAAAGTAGAGAATAGTAGACAAGCATGACTCTCAAAAACAGATATTATATAAAACATGGAAATGTGATATTCTGATGATAGTAAGATAAAAAATCATCAACCCCATTTCTACTCTTCATGAAGCATAGGGTATGAAACAAATAATAATCAATAATAATAATAATAATAATGACAGTTCTCATTTATGCTTGGTTTTGTGCTAAGATTAATCATTAATCTCTTAAAGTCACAAACATTAATGAATTAAGTGTTATTGTTATCCATATTTGTAGATTAGGAATCAGAGGCTCTCAGATTATGTTGGATGCCAAGGTTGGACAGCAAATAAATGGCAACCTTAAGAGGCAAATGAAGAAAGTGTCTCTATAAACTTAAGTGCTTAACTGTTATGCTGCTACTATCAATCACCATGCCAAGCATTACATTTAATTAGTATTAGTTAGCAAACACAAAGATCGTAAAAATATAAACTCTATTTATATAGCTTTATAATTAAAATTATAACATTGGTCCTGAATTTTTGACATAAACTTTACTAACTCCAGTGCTCACTGAGTGAGCAAAGTGGAACCAGACACATTTTAGGTTTGAAAAATGTAATAAGAATGGAATATTTTTTCCAATTTTGTCATATCCATTTTTTAAACCAAAATAAGAACAAGTATTTAAATACATTTTGATTCTGCCTGTTTTTCCCTTTGCATTTCCATTATCACCTTTTGATTGAAGACTTGTAAAAAAGCCGTAGGGACATTGCAAGAGAAATTGTCCTCTTGATATCCCTGGTTTGGAACAGAAGTTAGAGTATAGTAAATCCGATGAGAAAGTCTGCTTTTTTGACATTTACAGCTCTGTTTTACTAATTCAGAAGGTTTGAATAAGCTTCCAATAAGAATCCAAGCTTATCCAGGGTGAACTTGAATTCTGAAACTTCTAAAGTTCCATCATTGGTAATCCTCACTTATTTTGAAGATGCCAATCATAACAACCTAGTGGAACTCCTCGTTTACCATTGTACCTCATGGTCAAGGATGATAAGGTCATGTATTAGCCACTTTATTAATAATCTGAGATAAGGGCAGGCCAAAAGAAAAGTTCCTTTAGAACTCAATGATGGAAAGAAGTGAGAAGATGTACTAATAATGACTATGTAATATAAGACTGTACAATTCAGCCAGTACATTTCAAAACTATTCATTACAATAATAATACTAATTAGTAAAATATAATTTTGTCAACAGATTTGATGCTTTTATGTCTACAGACTAATAAAATCAGTAGATCTGGACTTGAGAAGAATAGATACTAGATACTATATGTAGAATAAATAAAATAACATGCATAATAAAGAATAATTTCACACAAGCAGATTATTTCAATGGATATTAAAATAGCTAATTAAGTCTTTCCCTAATATAAACATACATATGTAATGTACAATACCTGCTGAAGAAGACTATTTTAGAATAAGATCAGAGGACAGTTAAGTTAGGAATAAGTAAACACCTATGTAAAAATAGAGGTTTATATCCACCTTTCTAATGGTTTTCACAGCTGAACATATTTGAGATCTTGTCAGCAAAAAAAGTCAACTGATAAAGCTATCTAAAATTTAAGTCCTTAAGTTTTGGTATAGTTGAATATAAAATATTTCATTATCTTTGATTTTCTATCTGTAAATTTATGTAAGAGTAAGGGATAACAATAGTAAAATAATCTAAAGCGGTTTATTATGTATCTTATAATTACATTTATTCCCATATACTAATTAGTTTTCTAACTTGCTTAGGCTAATCTCAGGTGCTCAGAGACAATTTTCTATACCACATTTTTATTAAATTCAATGTACTATATGCAATTTAAAAAATACATTTATGGGAATTGTCAAGCAAAAAAGAACTTAATGTGTGTGTATTCTTGTCTTTTTCTCATTGAAAGAAAATCTTAGAATCCTGCTATTCTTTTCATCCTAGCATAGCAGACTAACATCTGTGCAATTATAAAAACCTGCAAATTACTTTTTTTCCTTGTGAGTTAATTGCTTCAAAATTATAATGAAAAAAAGAATTCAAAACCTAAATGCAAAGCAGTGTTAGGCAAAATGAAATGGTAAACATTCTGATTAACATACATAACTCAATGAGATTGTTTTGATAGAAAATCTTGAAAATAATGCAGGTGTGTAGAACTGTTGGCAAATATTTAATTAATGAATTTCTGTAATTGATAGTTGTATTTCACATTAAATCATTATTATTTAATCCACATTCATTTTCTTTTCTACCTAATAATGAGACTGTTCTTAATCTGAGAGAAAATAAAACCAAATTCAATTATGCTCATTTCAAACAGTAAGAAACAGAGCAAAAATGCACAAGTTTATATAACGGTATCATTTTGGTATATTTGAAATAGAGAAAATCAGCTTGAATTGTTGTCTATAGTACAAACACACTTGTGGGACTTTTATTGTCTGGCTTATCAATGCCAATCAGCTTCCATCTTGTGTCATTTCTTGTCTCCCGTAATGTACTGTTTGTACTTCCCACACTTAAATGTACCCTGCTTTTGCCATACAATACCTGTCTAGAAGATTCCTCTAGCTTTTTTGTCCTATCCAATTCTTACTCATCCATGAAGTCTTAATCCGGCTATTATGTCCTTCCAAATGATTTCTCCAAATCTTTAAGTCCTAAAGATTCATACTTGTACTTAAAGTTTAGGGTTTTCCTATCTTCTGGTTATGGAACAGAGTGATTTAGATATCTTTCTAAAATATAAATATAATCATACCTTTAGTTATAAATAAAGTGGTATCAAACTGGAAACCACTTGAATGCTCATAAAGGAATGGTTGAATTAATTATGCTATCTACCTAGTATGTAATAACATGCTGCTACTTAACAAAATGATTGAGACATTTCTTAGATATTAACAACTATTTCCCTGGAAGGATAGTTCTAACAGTTCATTAAGTGATGAGCACCAAGTACAGAGCAATAAGTGTAAAAATAATTTTTTATATTAAAGCATCACTGACATATAATCTTATGATGGTTTCAAACACAACACAGTGGTTCAACATTCATCCATATTATCAAGTCCTCACCCCCTTCAGTGCAGTCACTGTTTGTCAGTGTAGTAAGATGTTATGGAGTCATTAATTATACTCCATACTCTTCTCCCGTCCCTGTTACCGACCTGTATTTTGATTTTGAATTATTGTGTCCCTTAATCCCCTTCTTCCTCTCTACCACCCTCCCCAACTTCCCCCCTTTAGTAAACACTAGTCCTGTAAAATTAATTTTTAAAAGCTAGCATATGTGCTAGAGGGTATTATTATGCTCAGTGGAATAAGTCAGGCAGAGAAAGACAAATACTAAATGATCTCCCTCATTTGTGGAGTTTAACAACAAAGTAAAACTGAAGGAACAAAATAGCAGCAGACTCACTGACTCCAAGAAAGGACTAGTGGTTACCAAGGGGAGGGGTGGGAGAGGGTGGGTGGAGAGGGAGGGAGGGAGAAGGGGATTGTGGGGTATCATGATTGGTGCACATGGTGTGTATGAGGTCATGGGGAAAACAGTATAGTTCAGAGAAGACAAATAGGGACTCTGTGGCATCTTACTACACTGAGGGACAGTGACTACAATGGGATATGTAAGGGGTACTCGATAATAAGGGTGAATGTAATAACCACATTGTTTTTCTTGTGAAGCCTTCATAAGAGTGTGTATCAATGATACCTTAATTAAAAAGAAAACCAGCATATGTATGTTTATGAGAATAAATGAACGTTTAAAAATATATCTACCAGATAACTAATGCTAGTTACTAAAAGAGGAGAGGGTGTAAATGGTAGGTATAAATAGTATTATTTTGTCTTCTATATGCAGAAGACAAGGAAACCCTATACCTAAAAGAAAAGTCAGCCACATATAAATTTTTCAAAGAATACATATCATTACCAGAATAGAAACAAGTAAAGCCACACCTGGGCACATCATATTCAAGTGGCATAAAACTGAAAATTAAAAAATAAAAATCTTAAAGTTAACCAAAAAGACACATTCCATAGAGGATATAAAGATAATGGCTGAATTCTCACAAGAAAGAATGCATAACAGTGGAATGAATGACAACTTTAATGGGTTGAAAGGGGGAAAATTCTATCATTGAAAAATCCTATATCCTGCACACATATCCTGTGGAAATGAAGGCAAAGCAAAGGCATTTTCCTATAAAGGAAAAGTGAGATAATTCTTTACTGACAAATCCAAGCACAAGAAATGCTAAATGAGGTCATTCAGGCCAAAAGAAAATACCACATGGAAACTCAGATATTTAAGAAGAAATAAGGAACCCCAGAAATGCTAAATATGCAGGGATAAGAACAATGTAGACTTTATTCCTCTATATATTTTTAAAATGCAGTATCTCTTTCAAAAACAATTATGTTGTATAATGAAATTTGTAATATATGTTGATGTAATATATATGACAGTTAAAGTACTATGAATGGGGACATGGTAAAACTCCTTTTACAACTTTCTTACATTTTAAAGTATTAACATTAAATATATTGTGATTAATTATTTATTATGATCCTGAGAGCAAAATCTAAAAGAAATTGCCTAAATATAAAGCTAAAAAGCCAATAGAGACATGAAAATGGAATATCAAAATTATATTGAGATCAGAAGGTAAGTATATGAAATATCTTATTAACATCAAATTAGTTATTTATCATGCTTCTCATTAGAATCTCATTATTAATATTATCTTCCATTCATTGTGATGATGTTTCATTAATAATTCCCTGAATAGCCAGGAAAAATTATAAAGAAATGTACAATGCAAATTCAACCTTTACGTGAAAGTGTTCTATTTTTATCAAATTAAAAATACTGTTTCATTACAAAATTATATGATTACTTAAATTGTGTAAAAATAAAATTGGAAATTAACATTCTTTCCTTAACTTCCACCTGGAAATCATTGCTTATCAGTTTGTTTGGCACTAGGGAGAGTTGTTTATGCATATACAATATACTTGGTAGATGATCCAGAGGAAAGATTGAGTTAACAAAATATGAAAAGTACATGTGTTTAAGAACAGAGGAAATATTGTGAAACAAGTGAAGGGAAACAGGTTATCATTCAGAGCACGCTGAAAGATATTGCCACTTAGCTCTTCAAAAATCAGCCATTTGACCCATAAGGAGGAATGGTTCCCACTGGATTTCAAGAGATAGTGTACTTGCCAATTAAACAAGAGGATAAAGCATCCATGGACTGATTTTAGGAATAAGTGAAATAACCAATGTCTTTTTATTTATGCTATGTGAAACACACTATCATGAATTTATTTTTGTTAGCATGGAAACTACACTCAAAGGAATTATCTGAATTCCATGTTGAATTAAGCAGAAATAATATGATTTCACCATACTTGAAACTGTTTCTTACTCCCTTGTGGTAAATATCAAAGATTTTAAAAAATGAAACAGGAAGAGTTCAAGTCTCTTGACTATGTCTTAGCTCTTTCCATTTGACTTTTTAAGTGTTGTTTATAATAATAGTAACTCATTGTCATTATTACTAAATATAAGAGTATGAAATATAAACATTCAACTCCCAATAAGTATATTTCTTTCTCTTTTTATCTTAGCATAATAAAAAATAAAATCTGCTCTCTCAATTCAAGTTGGTAATATATATGTTTATGTGAATCTAGAAGAAAAAATTACAAAAATAAATTTATTTTATTATTTTGAGAATTGTATAGCAACAAAAATGGAATAAACTATGATAATAATAGAAAGGACTAGCAGCTAACTCCGTATTCTCATCAGACATATGATGTCACTAGGTTTTTTCTTTTCTAAAATAGAGTGAGAAATTTCAAAAGAGGCACTGTTATAAGAGATTGCATGGCACTTGAATTTCCCCATTCTGTGACTATTATAATTGATAATAGTACTTTTCACTAATAAGTCACAATAATGACTCAAAATTTCCATACAACATTCTGGGCTATCATTATAAATTACTCAGTTTCAATAAAAATTAAATTTATTTTTTATTGACAAGGTGACTTTATATTCTCTTTACAGTCTCTTCCAGTTCATACACATTATTATCCTTATTTTATAAAAGCTATCATCATAATTGTATAAAAGTTATCTATTGAGATGTATGCATTTGCCCAGCATCACATAGGTAGTAAGTACCAGGACATGAGTTCAATTTAAGTTGATTCAAATTAAAAATCTATGTTCTGACTTATCCTACCTATGTTGGTTAATTTTATATGTCAAGTTAACTTTGCTAAGTGATGCTCCAAAACTGGTAAAACATTATTTCTGGGTCTGTGAGGGTGTTTCTGGAAAAGATTATCAATTGGATTCATAAACTGAGTAAATAATATCGCCTTCACCAATGCAGATGGGAGTCATCCAATCCACTGAGGGCCTAAATAGAACAAAAAAGTAGAGGAAGGGCAAATTTGCTCTGAACTGATATACATGCATCTTCTCCTATCTTCAGACATTAGAACTCTTGGTTTTTGAACCTTCAGACTCAGACTGAATTACACCACTGGCTTTCCTGATTCTCTAGTTTGCCCACTGCAGATTTTGCAAATTCTTGGTCTCTGGAACTGGGTAAGTCAATTCCTATATGTATGTCTTCTACTGGTTCTGTTTGTCTGGAGAACCCTGATAAATATACTATCTATTTTACCTTCTCTAATTGTTAAAAAGTTTAAAATGACCCAAGATAAAACTGAAGTCATAATGTTACTTTTTTTCCTTATGGTCTGAAATTATGGAAGTATTTATAATAATCTTTAAATATGTACTCTCTTCAAAGAACACCCTCAGAACAGAATTAGAATTCTTTGTAAGGGTCATTTCTGTTTAAAATTCAAGGCCGTTGCCATCTGTTCACAACATTCTAATATTTCTTCATCCTTTCCAGTTGACCTTGTTATATGTCACTTGAGGGTTTGGAGCCACACATACTAATCTGCCTTTTAATTTTCTGCAAGTGTTTTGTAAGTTATAGCACTAATAACCTCTATGCTTCATTAAGTATTATATTTAATTTTCTCTACAAATTCATATGCTGTGAGCCATTAGCTGTCTTCTGAGTCTTTTATAATTGGGAGTTCAAACCATCAATAATATGCTAATATGACTGATTTTCACAAAGCTGTGATCACAGTTCAGATTTCAAAATCAGGGGTAATGATTATTTTTAATGACTTAATAATTAACTTTAGTAACAATTAGCAATTTTGTTGGCTTTCTTGCTGAGTCTTTTCCTCTTGGAGTTTTTTCTATCCTATACAGATATAGATACTCTAGAATCGCAACTCACTACTGAAAAAGTTAATTAAAAATGCATGAAGTATTAATTCTCAATTTCTATTCTAATCTCTCACCTACAGCAAATACATACTTTAAAACATCCATCCAATTTCCGTAGTCCCTGAATGAATATTTCAGTTACTTGGGACTATGAATTCTACAAACCTATTTAGTTCTTTATTGGAGAACTATAATTAATAGTTTTGATTTTTGTTATCTTGATTCCCTATCTACTTTTGGCAGTTGTTGTTAGTTTTTCCATTTTTTATTTATTTTTATTGAAGTATAATTGACATATAGTATTAGTTTCAGATGTACAACAGAGTGATTTAACATTATGAAGTATTTACCAAACAAAACAGAAACAGACTCATAAATACAGAGAGAAAAAAATTGATCTTCTTATTTTACATCAATCCCTCCTTCTGTCAAAAGTTTCATGAAATTTACTTAGATATGCCCCATGCCTCCTTTTGGCTGGTACAGTAGCTAAAATATCACTAAAGCCAGGAAGAGAAGGAGGTTTTCTCTACTATGGCAAAAAGTAGGGGTTTTACAAGAAATTATGAGGCAGTATATGTAGTAGATTAAGAACTCCAGAAATTAAAAATGTGAGGATTTTTATGAAATTTCACCCACACGTTACACAGAGTAAATGCAATGAAAATTTTCAAGACTTTACAATGCTGGAAACTCTCAAGCACTCCAGTTTACTCATATCTCCTAGTGAGTGATATACAGAATTGAATCCACATCTCCAGTGAGGCTCACAGAAGTTTGAACGTGAACTATACTCTACTTCTCCCTCCTCCCCCAACCAGTTTCAGCAAAGGCCCATGTCTCCCACTTGAAAGCTCAAGAATTAAGGGTACTCTTCTCTCCACCAATTACTAAGAATATATATCCTTCACAAGGCTCAAGCTTCCTGTTATGTAAATCTCTTTTAAGTCTTCTTGTATTGCTTTGCTTTTCAAGAAAAATTCCTCTAGAAAATAATAATGTAATTTCCTGATCTAGTAGTTGCAGTAATGACCCTGACAGTTGTTTGGTAATGACACCCCCCTCCTTATCAGTGAATTTGAGCTTTACAACAGATGATAGAATCCTGAGCTTTGAATGTTTGAGGATCCCTGAGCTGCTCCTCACTGAGAACAGAAACTTAATTTCTTAGCAATTTCAATGAACTTGTCAGCGTGAATTTTTGGATATTGATATGACTTGCTTTCTTGGTAGGAAAATCTCACATTGAGAAGGATATCTTGATATGATGAATTTTTATTTGATATAGTGAGTTTTTATCCTCTTCTCTTTATTAATTCAAAGTAGTGTAAAAATAAAAAATTATTTATGCTTATTTAACCTAACAAATTGTGCATATTTAAGAAAACTTTATCAATATGTTATGATTATCTTTTCTACTGCACCATATGAACTCTGTTCCTCAAAAACACCTCCCCAAAGTTTAGCTAAAATTGCCAGAAACAAAGAATGCTTAGGTTATTTTATGGCCAATTTAATTCTTGACCTCTTCACTTACACTGTCAAAAATGTCAATTAGCATCAAATATATCAGTGGCTTTTTTAAAGGTTTCAGGCTTTCAGTAAGTTTAGGATAGGTTATTACATTTTTCTACATTGACCTTGGGCAAAATTGTCATGCCTTGCAGATGTGAGATGATTAACAACATGACCCCTTACAGTTTTGACTTTAAATAAAATGGAAGATAATTTATTGAGACAAAATCTTCAGTTTTAAATGTTTTTAGGCAATATATATAATCTAGTACTTACATGTTTCTTATTTATATCTACATAACCCACTGATTTTTATCTTTCTACTGTATGTCAAAAAAAGCCTGTGATTAATCTCGTCCCAAACAATAAGTTCCTTTGCCTTACCCTACCACTATGAAAAGCCTTAAGTATATCTACTTTTTTAGTTGACTGCAGGATCAAATTATTAGTCTATTTACTAATAAGGACTTATGAATCTATTATATTATAGTGTGGCTTATTTTTATGATATACATTATATAATGTACATACTATGAGTGAATATATATTAATAATTATTGCTTCCTCTATTTCAGATATCATACTCAGTAAAATATCATCCTAGTCTCATATATTTCTTATTCTTGAAGACAATTATACACACAAGCACACTCAAGAGAACTAAGTTGGTATTTTGGTAGTAGGCTAAAAATCTGATCCTGGGTCGTCAAGAGGACAGGTAAATTAATGAGATTTAAAGACATAGTAGGTGAAGGAAATAAAATTCTGTGTGTTCCTATGCTAGAGGCAATTTAAAAGCAATAGTGGATCAGGAAAGATGGTGGAATTATAGCACTGCTGAAAAACCCTGAACTAAAGGCTTCTGCCATTTTATGGACCCAGGGGCCAGTAGAAGGGGGAGGGGCGGAGCTGGGATGGATAAGTCTTGAATAAGAGAGTGGAGAAAAGTATCTTAGGCAAGGGCCCCAGTAAGCACACCTCTGAAAAGAGACACCTGGTCTAGAAATGCACATACCCAGGTGAGTAGGGCTGGCCTGTGAGGACAGGCTGAGTCCATGATGGCAGGTCACTCAGAGACTACAATGCACTGTCTCTTTACTAAGCTGCTGTGCAGAAAACAGCTTCCCCCATGAGGCCTTTGTGACCACCTATGGCTAGGCTTGAAGGATCACACAGGATTTTGGCCTTGTGCCAGGCTCCTCACCTCCGTACAGGTCTCTGCAGTAGAAAGTCCTTGGTGCAAATCCGATTCCACCAAAGAGACAAGGTTTTTAATCTTAGGCACGTTACCTGACGTCAACAATGGCATCTACAAAATAGGAATTATAACAGTACTAATTCATATGAGTATTTTGAGGATACATGAGTCAATTCAAATAAAATTTTATCAAGGCATCTGGAATAATTTACATACTCAGTAAATAGTATCAAAAGTCATCCCTATCCATCATTACAAACAGCATAATTAAGGTATTTTTCATTTTAAGTCTTCTGTTACCTAGCATAATTCCTTGCACACAAACATTGATTAAAGTGAGTAAAAACTAGTTTGCCTAGAGTAAATCATATTAATTATTGAATTTGAACATGGCTTTGATGTACTGGGATGG
The DNA here is from genome assembly GCF_030020395.1 of Manis pentadactyla. Classification (NCBI taxonomy): domain Eukaryota; kingdom Metazoa; phylum Chordata; class Mammalia; order Pholidota; family Manidae; genus Manis; species Manis pentadactyla. The sequence goes on along the minus strand of NC_080023.1, from coordinate 29,572,482 downwards.
ATTATTACCAAGAGAATTTAATCTTGGAATCAATTATCCTTCAGTTGTACCGGCTGCAGGTTGTAGAAATTCTACATAGTTTTATTTTGGTAAGTTTATTTTGCAACACTCACAGAAACTATCCTACCAGGACATAATGTCTAAAGGGAATAAATGACTTAGCTTGTTTTTATTAAGATTCCTAGCAATGGCATAGTACAATCAACAGAGTTAGAATTGTAAACCTAAAGCTTCACAAACCTATTTCATAAAATACTTCTGAACTCATATACTATCAGTTCATATAGTTATACTGTTTGTCTTGGTTACATTTGCTCTATATATAATGCAAGTCACTCAGAGCTATAAGCTGCCTATATGTATATAAATATTTTTCAGTATTAAGGTTTTTTTTCAAATAGTAATATCTGAAAAAATGAATTTATACATTATTAAAACAGAAACGTTATTGGATTTTAATTTTAGCTATAAGTAAAATAATTGGGAAGTAACATATGTTAAATAAAACAATACATTTATGTGTATAAAGTCAATATACTCTTTGAAGTAAAATTTGAATCAAGATTACATATGCATACATGACATGTCCCTCCAGCCTTGGACCTTTATTAATTTAGCCTTTAAATAAGTATTAATGTCATAGACAGTTAGTAAAATGAAAATTTGACACCAACATAAATCATTGTTATTTAGGGGAGTTATTCTTTTCATAAATGGCCTTGACTCTGTATGACCTTTTCAATCAATGATAGTTATTATTTTGCTGCTAAATATTCTGCAGTTGTAGAGTTTATGCATGTGCTCCAGTGATTACCACAACATCACTGCAAGATTAACTATTATAAGATGGTGCCAGCAATAGTAAAAACTATTATAATGTGAAAACATGTGCATCTTGGAATCAGTGTTCAAGATTGATATCAATAAGGTAGTTGAGGAAGAAGTTACTGATGTACTTTCAGCTGCAATATAACTAAACAAGCAAAAGGGAAATTTGAGAAGTTTTTAAAAAGGACAGGAAAAGAAAGAGAAATAAAAGTTAACTATTATTATCACCACAACTATACACAAAATATTCAAAGTGTTGTATAATAATTAATTATGTGGAATCTCAGATATTTATCTAGGCCTTATATTTAAAGACAAATCTGTTTCTAAGACAGTAGTTTCTATTGTTCTAATTTCAATTCAAAAGCAAAAACGGGCTTTGTATCTTAGAAATAATAAGCAAATAAAAAGTATAACTAGATTTATCTAAACTTTATATTAGATTTTTTAAATTATCTAATTTTTAATATTCTTTCTCTATTAGAAATATATTTCTTAACCTTCAGTTTTTTCAAAATGAAATATTTTGTTTTTCTAATTTAAAAATAATTTATTTTTGTAGTTGAAGTTTTAATGAAAAGTTTTAAAGGCGAATGTAAAAGTTTTCATTAACCTCCTCCCCTACTGGACATCTTCTGTTAACACACTAATTGCAGTTGTTCATAAATATGAACAATGTTAATATTCAAATACATACACATATAAATACTTATATTTTCAACAAAATGAAATTAAGTTTGTCTACTCTTTAATAAACCTCTACATTTGTAAGTATATTTTAATAATATTTTAATAATGCTTTTTAACAGTTATTATTATTTTGTGGTTTTTGTATTTAGCAAGAAAAAATAAGCATTCTAAGTTGGTGTCTTACAGTACCTGGAATACAGGTTGGAAAAAATATCTAAACTTTTACAAATATTACACACTGAATTATAACATGTACACATGAATCAGAATAAGCTATTGTCTCCATAGAGGCAATTTTCATGCATTTCTCATTTACAGATTTAAAGTTTTAGACACTATACTTTCATATAAATCATTATAGGAAAAAATATCCCATAATAAAGTATTTGAAAGTATATTCCAGCATACTTTTTTTGTAACAGAGTTTTAAATAAAGAATATAATATACTGTAATAATCGCATTTAACTTAAAAATTAATTTAAAATATATGATTATTGTTATAATATAAAGAATAGGGCTTGATTGTTAATAATTCTATACATTGTAATATATATTATTCTGTGATCCATATTATAGCATGATATATATAGATAGATGTGTGTATGTGTGTGTGTGTCATGATACGTTTCTGAAATAATATTTGAGAAAGAAATTCTGAAAATTAGTACTTAACAACTTAAAAATAACTGAGAAGGACCAGTATTGGTTTCAATTCTTAAGGTCACTGGTCAGTTCAATGAACAGAAGTAAACAACAATTACAATTATTTGAGAATGATATAAATATAAAGCTATTTTTCTATGAAAGATTAGAAATCTAGGGGTGAGGAAAAACAATAAGGAGCCTAGAGAGAAAAAAGAAGGGTAGAAGTCAAACTAGTGTGGCGTATACTTTGGGCCCTGTCAGAGAGACAGGGTCATGAATAGAAATAGGCAAGTTAAGGGCTAGGGTTTAGGGTCGGTGGGTAGGTGAAATGAGTGTAGTAGCTGATACGCTGCTAACTAAAAATTAAATAGTGGTAAAAGAACAGGACACAGGTTAACTCTTTGTCCTTCTGGGTTAGGCAATAACAAAAATCATTTAATGTTTAGCCACCTCTAAACATACCGTTGCCCTAGGCTAAAGAACCTCCGGTGGAAGATTAGATAACAGTACATTGTTCATATGAAAATGCTCATATGGACACTTCTGTGTTGGGGTGAGTGGGTGTTCAGGTAATTTAATGATTCAATGATATATAAAGAAACTATATATACTGAAAAATTTTTTTTTGTATACTCCATATTTGACCTTTGCCATAACTTTTGACCAGGTGTAAAATTATGTCTTCGGTTGTTTGATGATTATATTATGCCCAAGGGATTTGGGATGTCCTAGTCTGGTATGGAAAATTCTAAATTGTGAATGATCGATCCAGTGTGCACATGGCAGAAGTTTCTTACTGGGAGGTGATGAAAGTGAAGACCATTTACACAATCTTTCATAAAAAGAAGAATATATGCAAATAAAACTTTATTGCAATTAGGATACCCTTTTCATCCTTGAAAATGTTTGAAAAGGTAACTTTTTCTCTTTCCTCTTGCTACTCGAATAGATAATTACTTATTTGGTCCAGATTTGGAGAGTTTTGGACAACTATAGCTTCATTTTGTTATCACTGTCTAAATAGACATCTATCTTCTACATAAATTTATTGAGAAAAGCAAAGGAGTTTGTGATTCCCTTCAAGTAATACCAAAAAACAAAACAAAACAAAAAACAACAGACAAGCAGTCATTTAACTGACCTTGTATATCTCAATATGCTCTCCAATCCTATAAAGCTACTTAAAGTTGAAACCCAGCACTCTAGATATTGTAAAGGAAATTTCTGAGATCAATGTAAGTCTTTGGTTTGGCTACAAACACTATGATTTTAGTCCACTTTTCTGCTCTTGAAAAACATACTATCACTGAGGGACAGCTTCATCTTGCTTCCTTCAGTCAGAAAGATGTAAGGTAGTCACCTGGGCTTTTCATATTCCCTAGTAATTGAGTTGGATTTGAGACCTCACTGTATCAAAATCTTACTTCCTTTGATCAAGAAAAGGCATAGTGTAATAATCAGGATATCGAGATATCAGACTGAGTCTTTGATACCATTAACACCAATCATTCAATGTTGGAATTTCAGTTAAATTAATGCACAGATGTTTTTGCCATGATAACAACTGAAGGCAAACACCTCCATAGATTTAGAATAATTCTAGTTAATGTGTATGTGGTGTTTTTACATCATAAAATTCTTGATGAAAATGCCAAAAAGTTTTAAATGCTCTTTTCAAGTTTAAAAAGCAATAGAAGTGTGAGAAAGATTTTCTAGAGGATAAGAAATTAATATCACATTTGTTTAATAACAGATCTGGCAGAAATTCTATGTTCCATTGCCCAGGAAGTCACATTCACCTTTGTGAATTAGAAGCAAGAAAGACAGAAAAACAAGTTGTCATAAGGGGATTTTTCAAGAATCTGAGATTCATAGTGTGTCCTAGCTAACCACATATCTCACAAGAGCTTTATGAAATCTGTGGCAATATTCTAGCATAAGAGTGGAATAATCAAGATAAAATTAAGTCCCACAAACACTGAGAAGGCAGGGAAGGCTAATAATTTTTAAATATTTCCTTTAGAAATGTTTAAATTTAAGAAGTACCTCTTAAATACCTAAAATTTATTTGTCAAACAGTTAAGCTTTCCTATGGACAAAACTGGTAATTAAAGAAAAAGAGTTCTAGTAAATGGCTGTTTGCTTAGGGTATTTATAATTTATATATGATATATACTCTGGGTAAAGTAGGTTCCAGAAATGGAAAGGCAGAATGGAGAGTGAGAAAGGTCAGAAATGTTTTTTTCTCAAATGGTATGGCCTATAGGAGTGAATGTGAAACATCAGTCTAGGAGAAGCTGTTATTTTCCCTTCTTTTCATTGAATATAGCACACTGTGCATAAAGACTGTAGGATTCCTCTGTTGCTAATTGTGTTGTTATTTGCAGTTTGACAAATCATTGGTTTCAATGGAAATGGCTGGAAGTCTCTACTTTTAATTAAGGCAACCTTATTATTTTTCTAGAGTTTCATTTTGTTAACTTTCAGACATAGATAAATGTAAAAGATCATGCAGTGTATCATGGTTAGCATATACTTTTGACTTCACTAGGTTTTCAGGGCCAACAAATTATTTTAAGAAAGGCAGACTATAAGCAATGATCACCAAAAATCTATCTTCAGTCATGTGTTACTTGATATCTATTGTAGTAATATTTTATATCAACTTTTATATGCACAGTTGACTAACAGCTAATGATAATGTGATATGTAAGTATATTAAATAATGTTGAAACTAATGCCTGTGTCTGGATTTTGTTTCCTTATCAATTAAAAGTTATACAGCTTTAAATCTAGTATAGTTGAGTGTTTTCTTGGGCTAGAGTTTGTTCTGACTTTGATTTAACAAACAGATTGACAAAAAAGCTAAATCATTTTACAGAAGTGTTGAAACTAGAAGTGAAAGTGCCTATGATAGAGCTTTTAACTCAGTGTGTGATCAAAATTCGAAACGTAGCAGGGAGCAGTTAAACATAGTATCCGGCAATTGTATCTAATTAGGGTTTTACTAAACTGTATGGTCAAATTTGGACAGAAACAATTTTCTGAATGCTTCTTTTGAAAATACAATTTATTTCTTTATTCTGTAAAATACACACTTAGGGAAAATGTGTTTTTGAGTACTGATTTTAATTGTTCATTAGAAATAGTTGTATTTGTTTTTGCTAGGGAGTTTGCTATGTTGAGATTGTATTTAAAGCATTCTTTAAGTGTCAAGATATTGAAAGTGTATGTACCAACACTTAATATAGCACATTAAAGCATATTTGTTCCCAAAGAAGGGACATTTCCAGTTAATTTTCAAGAAGTTATTAAAATTTGTGTAAAGATTAAAATGTGAAACAGAACAACAATTAGTGCATAGGATGTCCTGATTGAAGAAGTGAAATGCTTTAAGTGGATCGATAATGGACAGGCAACAATCTGGAAAGGGATGTTGCTACTTCTTTTTATTTATAAACAAATTGATTAGGTAAAAAGAATAGATTCCACATTTATTTAATGATTTACATAAAATGGGTATGAGTATGTTATATTTCCTTCTAATATATAATAGATTCCACTAATATTTGGCATCCACTTATTCAATAATAATATATGTGTCATACATTTCGCTAAGTACTAAAAATAAATAAATAGGAGAGTTTCTTCCTTCAAAGTGATTACTTTTTGGTAGGGGAGGTAAACATAAATCAGATAAGTAAGTATCTATCTATGTATTCCATGATAAATACAAAATTATATATTTGGATTATTGTAAGTATTTTTAATGGAAATATGTATCAAAATAAACATCTGAATTCACACAATTTGATAATTGCTCATATATTCATAAATATTAGTGTAGGCCTTTATTTAACCAAATAACTACATATAAAGCCATCATTACAACAATGTGTTTTTTAGCATTGATTAGTCTCTTATTTTCTCTTCCTAGCCAAAGGTTACTGGGGAGTATTGAGGCTGACATTGGTGTATCATTTCTTCTTTTCCCTGTCTGTTCATGTGAACCAAGGCTGTGTACTGCAAGTATCAATCTCTGAATGTCTGTCGTAGAAGACTTGAATTACAGCAGGTGAAACTATTAATATATGTTTAGAGTTGCTTAAGTTTCAATCTTTGCAGTACAAGATTTATATCACACACACACACACACACACACACACACACACACACACACACATTTCTCTCCTATCATTGCTGGTTTTAGTTTGGAAAACCGGCCCACCCTCTTTTGGCCGCAATGGCTGGATTGAAAATAGACATCATAGTGTTGTTTTATTTTTGAGTCATTAGATGTAGCTCTTGAGGATACACATACTGAGGATATGAGTGTGAGATCCTTGGAAGAAATAGATTCTGGTAGAATTAATTTCAACTCCAACAAGTCATCATGGAGTAACAAACTTTTAACTAATAGTGTTTTTCCATGAACCTGGCAACCATTTTTTTCTTCCTACTTAACATCTCTCACATTTATATCTTTACCAGATGGCTTTAAGGTTACTAACTGAATTGGTTGTAATGAGAGAATCAAGAACTCTCAGGGTAGAAAAAGACAGATAAACTTGAAATAGTATTTTAGAATCAAATAAACCCAAGTTTCATTTAAAATTATTGTTTAAAATTTAATTTTTAGTATAGACATCCCAGAGGGCTTCAGTTAGCCCTTTCATATTTTATTTGTAGAGTGTCTTTATTTTTGTCTATTTCCTTAACTTTTGTCTATTTCCTTAATACTTGATTTAATTGTTTCAGAAGCCTGTGTAGAATTTGGGGTCTCATAGGTATATTCTGTGATGTCTCATAAATATTGCTATTTCATTTTATGTTCATTATGTAGATGAGATAACAAAGTGCTATTGAAAGTGGAGAAAAATCACATCAGGGTAAAAGTCATTAAAGTGCCAGATTTACTAAGTTCCTATTTGCCATATATTTCAGAAGCAAAAATAAAAAAAAAAAAGTCTTTCTTCCTTCTTTTTAAAAACTAATAATTCTTGATTTTTTTGTACAAGTTAACTAAATAAAAATTGGGTTTTAAACTTAATATGAATTTATCAAAGCCAAATCCAAAATAACCGTACTTATATCAGACCAAATCTAATATATTTGAACACTTTTAACAGTTTAAGAAGTTTCATTGATTCATCGACTCTTCCTTTATATTGTTTGTGTTGTATTTCCTATAATAAACCAGTGCTATAAAATTGTAACTGGAGAACTAGATACTATCTAAATTCAATTACAAAATCCTTAAAGTAAAACTTGATGTGCATTGTAGTACAAATTTAAATATTTTTATAAAGCTTTATATCAGATAAATGTGTGTACTCTTAAAAAATGGAGTATTAATCTATGGAAAAAATCTGAATATAACTGTATTCAGGTATATGTAATAGCATTTTGAGATAAGGGTTAGAAGATTGGCTTATACATCAGGGTCTAGCATTGTGATCATAAGTAATTTATTGCCCTCAGGATTATTTTTTATAGATCATTAAAATGAAGAGGTTGGCATAAATAAGCTATATGTTTTTCTGAAAACCTAACTTTCTAAGCCTTCAAAATTGATTCTGGCTCTGCTTCTAGGTTTTTAAAAGATATAATAACATGCTCTGTAATATTTTTTCTTTTAAACATTTTTTAAGGTTTGTGCTTTAAAAAAAGCTTAAATATATACAATTGTAAATTCAATAGTGACAAAAAATATTTTCTTATTATATCTCGTGTCAAGTTTTGTGATTAAGAATGAAGTTGGGACCAGGGCGATATTACTACTTGATAAACAAACTATGCCTACAGATGATTGCATGCAAACCCACAGTCAACAAATTTATCAATAATAGGAGAGGAAACAGTTAAAGACATCTGTTTAGTTTGTATTTATACACAGTAAATTGCAAGATGTCACATTTATGGGATAGAACAAGATAATATAAAAATTAAGTATCTTGTTAATAGTGTATCTTAATCTGTTTGGGCTGCTTGTAATAAAAATACCATAGAGGGGGTAGCTTATAAACAAAAGAAATTTATTTCTTAGTTCTGGACACTGGAAAGTCCAAAATCAAGGTGCTGGCAAATTCCTGTCTGGTGAGCACCTTAGTCCTGATTCATAGGCAGCAGTCTTTTCATTGTGTCATCACATGGTGAAAGGGGCCCGGGAGAGTGCTGGAGGGCCTCTCCTAAGGGCAGTGACCCCATCTATGAGGGCTCCGCTTCCATGACCTGATTACTTCCCAAAGACCCCACCTCCTCATACCATCACACTGGGGATTAGATTTCAACATATGAATCTGGGGCATAAAACATTCAGTCTATTAGCATATGAGATCACTTCAATGCCATTCCACAAAAAAGGGTGTAAGACAGAGGTAAAGAAACACTGGAACGTTGAAGGTCTAGATTCTAATCTTTGGTGAACATATACTGTTTTTGTTTTGTTGTAGCCAAGCTATGTACCCTCTATTAGCCACGGAGTCCTCATCTAGGAAATATACCTGTTAGCCCCTGGGATAATACTTTAGGTCTCATTAGACTCTAAGATGTAATTTTGTTAATTTGACAATAAAGTAACAAATATGAATGGTGAATATAGTATGAAAAGTTACAATAATGTGTATGAAAATCCATGGATTGTTCCCAGGTTGAAAAAAATATATATTTACATTTTAATTATCCTTACTAGAATCCCTTCTAAAAAAATATTACTATTATTATTATTATTATTATTTTAATGGTGGGAGAATTAACAAATCTTCAGTGCTATACATAGTGATAAATTTACAATATACCAAAAAATCATGTTCTGATTTGGTAATCATTTTTTGTGTATATAAAGAACCTGTAGTATTTTTCTTCCAACTTTTATTCCTGAGCTACAATTATCTACAAATACATGTGCACACATACTTAATCTTTGGGTTTCCAGAAACAATTATAAAGAATTTTAAAAATATATCTCTTCATAATCTCTCATGCAGTGAATATATACTAGTGTAACTTACTATGGTGAGAGAAATTATATATTGTGGTTTCATTAATTCCACACTGTGCTAAGTCACTGATGCAAAAAGGACATGAATTAATAAATAGAAAATTTTGCTGCTGAAAGGCAAGTGGTATTGAAGATTATTAGATAATGCAGTCAGATGTAATAACCTGATTTCCTACTTAGAAAATTTTTAATGAAAACTGTGGATAATTGCTCAGATAAGCAAGAGGAGAAATAAGAGCCCAATTGTCCACTATTAATCCATCTCATCAAATTCAAAACTTAAAATTTTTAAGGTAAATCAGAATAAAGATAAAACTTAAAGCCATATACCTCTCAATCAAAAACAGGATTAAGAACTGACATTGAACTAGAAAGAGCCTAATTTACATATGCTATCCTCTAAATTTTTGGAGCCTCCTGAGAATGCAGTTTTATTAATATGGAAGCACTTGCTCTATATAATACCCATGTTCCACAGGCACATATTTCTAAAGAGTATAACAGTCAATCATCTCATCCTTCCATTGTCTTATAGATTATTGTCCAGGAGCTGTTAATGATATTATTAACTCTTTGAAATGAGCCACTGTCTCTTTGGTATAGTGGCAAAATCAGCAAAGTACTTGGATGGATTTTTACAACACTGGAAATTCATCAGCCAGGAGATGGTAGTCCTGCTAAGCAGATGACTGACATTAAAGAGGTTTATTATTTCTGAAAATGCCAACTCCTTGTAACAGCTTACTGAATCCCTTCTAAAAAAATATTGCTATTATTATTATTATTATTATTATTATTATTTTAATGGTGGGAAAAGTTAACAAATCTTCAGTGCTATACATAGTGATAAATTTACAATATACCAAAAAATCATGTTCTGATTTGGTAATCTAGTCTTGTCACTAGAAAGGTCAGTGTATAAGATGTAACTAATACTGTTGTCAGAAAGCTCATATATTTCAATGCCATTTTTGTTGCACCTTTTTTTTGGCACGTGTTGGGTGAAAGTTATATTATTTTTCATCCACTTCAAAAAGTGGATAAAGTATAGAATTCATCTACAATCACAATGCTTGATTAAATGTGTTCGGCATGAAATGAATCAAATTTATTGGCTTTATTTCTGTAACTTTCTGTTGAAGTGTTAAAGGCTAGGCTATGAGTGATCAAAAAATACCTCTTGAGATGCTATGCTGACACCTAAGAATGATTTCTTTGATAAGCCTGAATTTAGATAAGTGTCTCCACTCCCATTCTGAAGGTTCCAGTAGTTGATTTGGATTAGGTGATGGAAAATGCTGTTTTACTTGTAGCTAGCATTTCTTAAAGACCCTTTCTTAGGTAATTATATAAATGGAAAGACACAGCTCTATATAAAAGTCTGTGGTATTGCCACAGTTCCTGGAATATGATGGTTGTGTACTTCATATGGCAAATGTAAGAGAAAGCAAATCATGGCCAAAAAACATAACCCCAAATAATAGCTGTGGGCTCTATTCTCTATTCTTCCTCTAAACTCTGGACAATATTATGCTCAAATATACTAAATCAGTGTAGTCCATTTAGGTCCCTCAGCCTCAAAGTCTCTAATATGAATTAACCAAAGGGTGTGGTCATTGATGCTGTGTAATCCTGAAATCCCTTAAAGCATCTGCAAGTGTTGCCCTGGTAGGAAATGGAAAAGGATCTTACAAATGTTTCTCTCAAGCTGGCTTATGTCTCTGAATCATATTTAAGTATGTTTACTCTTGACAGAAAGTGTAACATAGTCTCTGGAAGAAAAGTTGCTCTGATATTCAGTACCTGAAATGTCTTTCCTCTACTCTGCACTGGCCCTCAGTTTTCTGTCTGAATACAACTTAAAAACTTTGTAAGATATGAAAGGGAAACTCTATCTTAAAGTCCAGTACACTGGCTTACTCTTAATAAATTGTTGCTATCTACTTTAAGAAAGTTATCTGACCCTGAAATATGACAGATTAAAGCACACCAGAATATGATGATTTTTTTTTGTTAGGAGAAGCAAATTGTATGTCCTAAGAATAAAGTGTCTGCTACATTAATGCAGTTGACCTCTGGTTATAGAATGTCCTTAGATAGCGACTAACTATATCATTTATATCAAAGAAACATTTCAAAGGAAGCAAGGGAGGTTAGTGGCATTTGTCACATGGTTGTGCAGACACATTTTGGGTAATTTCTTGAGCCTGTGATATATTGTGCTATCAGTCTTAATTTTCTCCTGCCATTTCTGCATCGACTAAAGAAGAAATTATTTTTTTAAGATCTACATGGAAATGAATGTAAAAATAAGATCAAATAATCTATATTTAGCAAAGAAAGTTAGAAAAAAAAAGTAAAAATGAGGAGGCTTTTAATTTTAGAAGATAGGCCTGGCATATTATAAGACCTCTTTAATTCATGTTCAATGTTTCCTCCCTGGGGTACATTTCCTGCTAATTTTAAAATAATTTTGAGTGTTTATATATATTTAGAGTAAAATAAACTATTTTATGTGAAATAAAATGAATAATAAAATGCATAACATAGAGCTCTATATAATATTTTACTTACATAACTGTATATATGCTACTAAGAAGCAGCATTATTTAATTATAAAAGCATGGTAAACAGTACTTACTATTTTCTCTCTCTAATGCAGACAATATGAAAAAGAACCGGGATTCAAACTGTGAGATTCAGTTGTAGGCCAATCAGACACTATCTAGTTATGAAATCATAGGTGAGTGAATTAGTGTCTCTGGACAGCTGATAAATCTTCCTTTAACTGAACACATTGCAATGAACAATATTTGAAATTCTTTTATCAATGACATCAACAAGTGTGATCTCTTGAGAACAAGACCAAAATGCAGTCTGAAATCATATTTAGAAGTGATTTTCTTTTCTTTATAGGTATGTGTATATCTCTCATTTCTAATCCTATGTCCCCACACTATTATAAATACATGAATTGGGGAGGAATGTAAAAAGCCACATGTACATAGGTTTTTTTGGTTAATGAGTTTATTTTAGCCTGCAAAAATAAGCATTTTATTCAAATATTTGGTTGAAGTCATAGATTTCTCATTTTCAACTAAATAGACTCTATCATCATAATTTTGTTATTGAAACGATGTCAGCTTGCCTCCACATTATTCAAAAGAGAGACAGAAATGATGGAATAAAGTACTAATCCTGATTCCCTCTTTGGTAAGCCCTATGGGTAATAAGGTAAACTCTTGACTCATGTAACCTTGAGATGTTTTACAAGAACTTAAACCCCTCCCCTCCCAGGTGGGTCACCTCCTGACAAAAAGCACATATACCCCAGATTGGGTGGAGCCAGAGACTGGTAACTAAGGTTCCTGAGGCAAACCCCTGTCACCTTACCACTAACCAATCAGAATGGGCACAAGCTGATCACATACTTTCAATCCTTTCCTGTAATTTTGCCTTTAAAAGCCTTTTCTTTGAAGCCAATAGGATGTTTGGAAGCGTAAATATTAATTACCCATCGTCCTTGCTTGGCACCCTGCAATAAATGCCCTCTTTCTTTCACTACATCCTGACGTCAGTGATTGGCTTTGCTGTGCATCAGACAAGCAGACCCTGGTTAGTCTGGTTCAGTAAGAGCTCCAGCCACACTGTCTTTCACACTAACTGCACGCTTACTGTTAAAGCCCCACTCTCCCTACCTGACTGGCTGCTTTTACAGATAAACTTCACCCACCATCAGGCAACTCACTACCTAGTATGTGGTTTCTTCTAGAAAGGTCGAGCTCTGACCTTAGGCAAGTAATTGTCTTACCAGCAAACCGTTAACTTTTATAAACAAGCTCACATCTGCTCACTTCCTTTGGCAATGGTAGACCATTTCTGTCCCCTAGCCTTGGCTTCCAGCCTCTGGAATGCTTCTTGATCACTGGCAGATTGCTTTTCCCTATGTAGCCACATCTTCAAAGAGTTTGAAATCTCAGACTTGGGTGGAGGAACCGAGGTTCTCAATTCCCTGCATTGTCCAGTATTCTTCTTCAGCCTAGAAGCAGTAGAATGCATTTATTTACAATTGCTAATTCTGGACTTCTTAGAGTCCCCTTTACCTCCTTTGGTAGTTAAATGCTTTATTTTTTATAAGTTAATGATTCTTTATAATAAATGTTCCTGTTTAAATTACCAGTGTATATCTTCTCTCCTTACTGGACTGTGATGTAAAGATATAATGAAAACCATTGCTTTTGTTAAGTCATTCAGTGTTCATGTATTTTGGAAGTATATTTACAAAACCAAAAAATTCCATAAGCATATGAATACTGGGAAAATAATATGAACTAAATTATACATTATTGAAAACATATTTGTCTGAGGAAGAAACTTAATATTCTTGAAAACTCTCATGTTTTCCTGAGGAATAAGCACCTCTTTTAAGAGCCAGGATGCCTAGATAGGGCTTAGGCATTGGATAAATGACTTAATCATGTTGTTGATAGTGACAAGTAATTTAATCTTTCTCAAAATGTCCAGATAATTGTGAGGTTTCTGACAATGGCTTTTAGTAATATTTAATGTTTTATTCTGCCAGTATGTTTTGCCTTCTTCTAATGAAGCTAACAAAAGGTGGTAGAATGTTAGATTGAGCTGGTATGTGAGAGAGACAGAACATAAAGCATAATCAGAGGGGAGTAGATTATCTGGAACATTTTTTAGAAAGCTGAATAAAGTAATGAATGCAAGAATGAAGAGGAGAAAACTAGGGAAAGCTTTCAAATGATAAAACTTGCACAATGTCAGGAAGGTGAATTTTAAGGGAAAATGGCAGGTGAACAAATGTAAATGTAATAGTAATTAATAAATTTTAAAAGTAATTAAAAAAACAATATCTAAGCACAGTATAAGAAATTGGGCTAGATTAGATATGCATGACACAAAATTCTATTAGATAGACAAATAGACTAATAGAACTATATTTTTATCTGTACATATGGGTACATCTATCTACTGTGTTCACTATTTGAGGTGACCTATATCATAGAGGGTAGGTACACTGTTTCTAAAGACTAACTTCCTGGTGCAATTTTCACATTTAATATATGGGTATGACCTTGGTAGTAAATATAAACTCCCCATGTTCCATTTTCAAATATGTAAATTCCATTTTCAAATATGTAAAAGGAGATGACTGTGGCACTTAACCTATGATATTATCATATGAATGAAATGAGATAACTTCTGTAAACTTTAGCATGGTAACGGATACTCTGCAAGAATTCAATTAATGTTCATTATTTTCTGTAAGATACAGTGATAAACCATTAACATATGAATTTGAAATGATAGTTCAATTTACTTAAATGAACAACTAGAACCCAAAGAGTCCAAATAAAATGCATATCCAGTCCACAAATAGATTTTTCCACCAGGAAGATTTTGAAAGCATATTGTTTCAGCATTTAAGTAACTGAAAATCAAATGACAGCTAAAAAATCCACATTCCTTGGTGACATCAGGTGACTGGGGCTGAGGAGCAGCTGCTCATTGTAGTTAAGACATGTTTTTCTTATTGTTGTTTTCACATGTCCCAAACCACTGGTTATTGTTTTTCTACTACTGAGCTTTCTTCATTTATTTTTCATTACCTGCCTGATCCCAATAGGCTTTTAAATTTACCACCTCCAGTTAATCTAATTCTAGAGAAAAGATTTGCACGTGAGTAGGGAGAGAAAATAAATGCAAAAATATATATCCTAAAAGGAAAGTGCCACTACAGAAAAGTTGAAGCCAAATTTATATTCAAACACATCTCCAGAGGTAACCTTTAGTTCTTACTTTAATATGTTGCTTATAAAGTATGCATTTCAATCAGGATATAAGATGGTGTTACCATAAATAATTCAAGTCAGTAATCCACTGTACAGTACTCACTATAAAAAGCTAACCGATAAAATATGTAGAATTATAATTTATGTTTTGGACAGCATGTAAGAGCATTGAGCCAATCATGCAATGATGCTGATTTTCAACAGAATGACGCTGTATGCCCTACCTACATTGAACAGCACAAAGAAAGCCATTGCTTAAGTTTATAATCTTTTAGATGGATTTAATTTCCTGGTGAGGCAAAGCAAGACAAATAATTCTTGTGAATGTATGTTTTCTGATAGTGGTACCTCTTCTAATTAGTTAATTACACAAGAGCATTCTAAGTATCTCAAATCCGGAAGTTTTAAATTGGGTGGTCTTGTGCTTTATTAATGGAAAATCAAGTTAAGAAGTTATTTAAAAGTCACCTACTGAGTTATTCTCTGGGCTCATTTCCATATAAAAAAGCATCTAGATTATTTGAAGGCCAAGTGCAATGAGCATTTCCAAAGATAAGTGGTTCCTCAAATAACCTATATCAATGCAATGAATATTTTTCCTCCAATACCAGGTATAGTCTCATGGCCATGATATCAATGATAGAAATGAAAGTAAAGCAGTCAAGAAGATATTATTCTGGAGGGTGAAATACATGCAAACATTACACAAACAAACTACTGAATCAGTATCTATAGAAATACATATTTTTACAGGTAGTAGTGCTAATAGTTTTTATCTAACCTACAGACTAGGATTATGAAGAGTATTCATTAAATCTTAAAAACATGCCTTTTATGTATCAGCAAATTTATAAAATGACCTGTTGACACACACAGAAAAATGATCCAATATTTCCACTATAAACTTAGAAAAAATATATAGTGTAAGTGCTAGCAATATTAGACATAAACACATTTTTCTAATATAATATGTATTTTTGGATAGAAAATCTTTTTTGTTGGCGAAAACAGTTCATGGAAATATGTTTTTGGCAGGTCGAGCAATATTTAAAAATATCTAAGGAGAGATCAAACAAAATTCTATAATAATAATTCTAGAAGAGAACTGTTTTTTCCCCTGAAAAATCTGATCCCGTTCATTATTGGATTTATATCATTGAAAGATCCAGTCCCAAATATCCAACAGAATGAACAGAATTTAGTGTAAGTGTTACTATTTTTTAAGTCTGTGGTCTACCACCTGCGAGTCAATGTGTGGTTGGTCATAGACCAGCAAGATGTGTATTGTCTGGAAGCTTGAGAGAATGCAAACTCTCGATTCTCTTCTAGAATCTCTGAATCAGATCATACTTTAACATGCCATGTGTTTTGATTACACACTAAATTTACAGAACTTCTGCTCTCCGTATCATTTAATCTGAGAATCTGTTTGCACATTACCATTACTTTGTCAATTTCTAATCTCTTTTCTACCTATCCGTTCTCTCTCTACCTAGTCAAATTTTCGACTTCTAATCAAATCCCCATTCAACTTCATGACATGTCCCCTTTCTACCTCTATGTCCTTCTTCAATTCAGTGTCTCTTTCATTTTCTGTTCTCCAGACACACTTATCTTTCTCTCCATTATTCTTTTTTGCTATGATTCTTATCTTCAGAGCCATCCTCCACGCTGTTTTTTATGGTCGGACACCTCTTCCCCTATTTTTTTTAATTGAAGTATCATTGATATACAATCTTATGTTGGTTTCAAATATACAACACAGTGGTTCAGTAGTTACCCATATTATTAAATCCTTACATCTCTAGTGTGATTTCTATCTGTCAACACTGAAAAATGTTATGGAACCATTGGCTAGATTCTCTATGTTGTACTACCATCCCCGTGACTAAGTTATATTATGACTAAGAAATTTTGTGCCCCTTTATCCCCCTCACTCTCCCCACCCACTTATCCCAAAACTTCCTGCATGGTAACTACCAGTCACTGCCCAGTGTCTGTGAGTCTACTGCTATTTTGTTCATCATACTTTGTTTTGTTTTGTTTTTAGATTCCACAAATAAGGGAAATCCTATGGCATTTGTCTTTCTCCACCTGATTTATTTCTTTCCAGTTACTCTTTGCTAAAATATTAGAAATATAAAAATAATTACTGTGGATAACAATACAATGATAATATACCTTTGGTAAAATGAGGGAAAAAGAGAGGTGTTTACATATGTGTATGCGTTTCTTTATTAAATTATTATTTTGTATTGTTCACTTATAGTAGTTGTGTTTGAGGAAAGAATAAATTATATGAAGGTCTGGTCAAAAGCAAATACAAACTCAGCAGTCTTCATTGAGATTAAATGTTTCTCAGAAGCTCGTAAGTGACAAGTCAGATCATTGTGGTCATTTATCTCTAGCTGATTGCATCCATTTATCAAACCTCTTTTCCTTCCCCCACTTTACTCATACAAGCCAACTTCCTTACACAGTCAGTGATAAAGTAACTTTACATGATGCTATTTTTCTTTAACATTACTTTCTTCATGTCCTGTGTCATTGCTTCTGATCATTCTTTAAATAGTTTTAATGATAAGGGGTGGGGAGGAAAGCTAAAACCAGGGAAGAGGGAAGAAAAGAAGCAAAGATACATAGTAATGAACTTATTGACTTGATTCCATGTTTGTCATACTGAGAAAAAAGAATTTCTTAAAACATTTTTGTATGTTAAGAAGTTATTTAAAAGTCACCTACTGAGTTATTTTCTGGGCTCATTTCCATATAAAAAAGCATCTACTTGTGGGTTTTTCTAGAAACAGAGATAGTCTTATCTTTATATTCATAATGAAATATGGACTTTGCTTAAAGATTAATCACTCAATATTTATTGTAAGAAGAGATTTAGAATTGATATTGATATAGATATTTTAGATTATAGCTATATTTTTATTACTATTATTGTATATTTTTGACATATTACTACAGTTTTCATGTGAAATTTTAGAGATATTACAGTGTAGTTATAGAAAAATTATGAACATTTCATATGATCATCTTCATTTAAAAAGCAAGGTTTCATATCTGAGAGTTTGGACATTGGAAATAGGCTTACTTACATTGTAGAATATCAAACTATGCACTTTATTTAAAAATAGTAAGTGCTACTCAGATTAAACCTTTACTTAATTAAGAAGACATACTATTTATGTTATTAGATAATGTAAAGGAAGTTAGAATACATACAATAATGTCTGTTCTATAATTCTGTTAAATTGTTTCTAAAATTTCTAGTATAAACAGTGTTAACTATAAAAATGAAAAATACTTGTAATTGAGTAAAAATCAATATATATATATCATAAAAGGTAATTTAAAACATGGTGACTCATGTAAATTTTTACTAGAGATTTCTAGTCTTAAATCCTATACAACTTTTCAATATATATATATATATATATATTGTTTCTAAGAGTTTTAACAGCATAGTCATAACAGTAGCCTGCTGTAGATGTTTGAGTAAAAATTTCAATTTGTGCAGTAAGTCAAAGTAAATATAAGATCTGATACTTTATAAACAGATCAGAATTGAACATGAGATGACATGTTCTAGGTATCTAACAGATTGAATGATTTTACATTTATGTGTATATAATTTATAAATATGCTAGAAAAAATTTGGTTTTGGAGTCATAATTTTGGGTTTCCTACTTTGGCTTATCCACTCAGCAGCTTTTTACCTTAGAAAAAGTTGCATTGTATCTCTGAGAAACTCTTTTCTATGCTGTGAATATTTTCCCAAAAGTTCTTCTCCTTCATTCTAAACATGTAATTATATCTTCCAACCTTAGGAAGGCAAAGAAAAACAATTATATCTGCACTTCACAAAAATAAAACCTTCATCAGATTAGCCACCTACACTGGTGTAGACTATCCTATTGCTCTTTTTAATTCCCTATTTTCCTTTTTAAATTTATTTTTAGATCCCATGTAAAAAGATTTAAGTCGAGATCAACTCATTTCCATTAGTGTAAAGGCCATCACAATCAGAAGAGTGCCACTCTTTTAATGTTAAATATTATTTTATTCCTTTCATATCCATATATACCGTGCTCTCCATTGATATTTAGTCAAACACATATGTATGTATCTGAAAAACTATGTGCCCTTGTAAAATGTTGTTTTAAGTGTATATTACACATTTAAATGTACATGAATGGCATTTTGCTATTCATTTAATAACCTTGTTATTCATTTAATATTATAATTGTAATTTGTAGCTATGTTATAATTACATCTACTTTGTCACTTCTAACAATTATATAGAATTTTATAATGATATTTACCAGGTTTTCCTTACCCAGTTGTTGAGAGATGGGCATCTAGGTTGAATCCTACTCTCTGCTACCACAAATCATGTTACATTGAACCTTCTCCCACCTATCGTCTCTTGACTCAGTTCTCTGGAATGTATATTCCAAACTACGATTTCTGAGTCATATTTTATTTACAGCTATGCATAAGTGTTTACCATTTTCCTGCATCCTATGCAATACATAGTGTTACACAGCTTTTTTATTTTTGCCATTCTGGGTGTGAAGTAGCATCTCAGTTTAAATAGTATATCCTTAAATACTAGGTTTTATCATCTTTTGATATACTTGTTACCACACTGAATTCTACTATCAAACACGATCTATTGGATTTTTTTTTCTTCTAACTGAGTCACAGAATAATTTCAGAGCTTTGTGCTTGAGAAGTGAGGGTTAAAGTAGTTTATCTGAATATCATCTGCTTTCTTAAACAGAGATAATCTTAGAGGGGAAGAAAAACTCACATAAAGCAGGTGAATCAGACTAATTTCATGTCACCTGTACTCTTAGGTAAATAGTAAAAATGGTATCTTCTGAGAGGAAGAGAACTTATCACTAAAATATCCTTAATAGGATGTGTCTGCCTAAGAATAATCTGAACTAAATAGAACCTAGTATCTCTGAGACCTAATGCCCTGGAAAACCCACATGGAATCTCTGTCATAATCAAAATGACTGACACTGTGTGATATACCCTACAAACCTCATTAGGTACCTCATCTCTCCTGTGCCAGAAATGTACATCTAACATGGAAAGGTGGAGGCCTGGATAACTGCCTCAGTTTCCCAGACATCTTTTTTGCTTCTCTAAGCCTCTTGCTTACCTGTACCTTTGAAATTATTTAGTAAAGTTTGGTGTTCTGTGAGATGTCTGCTTTTAGTCGCACAGTCTGATCCTGTATTTAGCTCATTAGTTACTTTCTGTTATTAAATCAGTCACATTTGATAATCTAGGTGCATTTTCAAATATTAAAACTTTCAGTCTAGTTCAATTAAAGATATTAATGTAATTCAAAGACTTAAAATCCAGTCCTGATACTAGGCTCAAGAACCTGCAACAAGGAGGAGAAGTATGCTGCTCTTTCTTAGACTTTCTCTCCCTTTGTCTCCATCTTTTCCTCAGTAGTGGCTCTTCCATTATTGAGGTGAGAGGATAAGGGGTTCATGTAAATGGGTAAATTCTTATATGACTGCCACTACGTGAATTCAAACTTCAACGATTACTCTATTGTATATATTTAAATGTTACAGTTCCTAGATTATCCTTTTTTTATGTACCTTCTTGGAAGCTTCATTAAGGCATAGAAAGAAAAATCTGTGCATTACATGAACACTGCATTTTCATGAACTCTGACCTCTTGTGATCCCATCTCCTATGGCTTCTGCTACTGGTACCTCACCTCCTGAAAGGTTTGCAAGAGAGCTGTTGAGTGAAGTCGAGCATGCCTATAAAGAGAAAAGTTTGTTAACTGATTATCTGATGAACTTTACAGGCTTATCTGAATTAGCCTTCAAAATGTATTGCACAGGCAATTGTGTTTCCTGTTCACAAAAACATTGGTACACAAGAAAGAACTACTGCGTACACCTTTCACCCATTTTTTCCTAACTGCATCCATGCTGCATCTCTGCAGGAAAGGGAGCTACAGGGTGGGGAAGGGAAGACGAATGAGAGTCCAAAGACACAGAGGATAGATCACGTTGCTGTATCTTTCCCTGGAAGGATGCTAAGCCTAGGTTGTGGTGTGAGCCCAGAATAAAATAAATAATTGTGTTTGTCATGAGATCAAGGTTTGACATAGAACTGGGAAAGATTTTTTAATATCTGAAGATGAATAACAATAACTAAATGAGACTAATCACAAACAAAAGCAAAAGGAAAGCTCTGGGATTCACAGAGATCATCAGAGGAAAGGTGTGAGCGATTGCGCAGAGCCTAGCTGAACCCAGGAGTTGAATAAGAAGCTGTTTTTTATTTGTTCCCCATTTTAGGTCAACCCATTCAATGAATCTGTATATATGTGAGTCATCTGAGTTTCTTGCTTAAACTGTTTTCTTTATAGTCAGTCTACATTTTTCTTTCAGGATTCCTGGTTTTTTTACTTCTCTCTCAGCCAAGTATTGTAAAAATTATCCAGTCATTGATAGCTTTACTATACATCTCCCATCCTCAAGTATATTAACACAGTTTCTATTTCTTCCATTCTATTACAGCTGTTTTTCTAAAAGAGATTCTTCAGTGTTTATCTTACTGATGTTCTGTAATGCTCTTTAACAGTCAGTTTTTAAACTTTTTGTCCTAGTTTGCATGACACTGCTTAGTCTGATTATTTTTCCCCAGTCCTTTGTATTCCCTTTTATGGGTTTTGACTTTTATACGTGAGCCTTATACATTGGATCTTCCCAGGAGTTGTAAACTTGTCTATTTTTACTTCTTTCTCTGCACCTTTTCCTTGATTAATTTAATTTACTCTCCTGATTGAAAAATCCATCAACATGCTGATTGTTCCCCATGCCTCTCTTTAATTCTGACCTCAACTTGCATGTCTACTTCATCTATTTACTGCTTGTAAGTCAGGTCTGTATGCCTCAAAGTATCTTAAGCTTGTAATTTTCAAAACGAAATTAAACATCTATTATCATAAGTCTGTCAAATTTTACACACAGACATTTATCTGTGTGTGTAGTCTGAATAAATCAATGGAATAAATCAATGGAAATGTAGTACCTTCTCTATCATGATATAGAAATCTCTCTTTATATATATGATATGGTATGATATAATATAATATAATATAATATAATACAATATATAAATCTATATAACATCTACATAAGTGACAAAAATTTATTCCAAGTACATACATAAATCTATAACCTGGAATCTATCCTATAATCCTTCACCTCTTCCCACTTGCAATCAGTTATGGACACCTCTGGAAAATGTCTTTGAAATGCTCTTCCTTTTCTTTAAAGCTGTCATATTACACTGTGCATGTCTTTACTTTAGCGTCTA
Source organism: Manis pentadactyla (assembly GCF_030020395.1). Lineage (NCBI taxonomy): Eukaryota > Metazoa > Chordata > Mammalia > Pholidota > Manidae > Manis > Manis pentadactyla. The sequence goes on along the minus strand of NC_080023.1, from coordinate 29,550,125 downwards.
TGCTGCAGTTGGCCCATTTATATGTTTGTCTCTCTCATTAAAGTGTATGCCTGTCCAGGACAGGAATTATTAGGCATCTCTGTGGTATTTTAACCTAGCGTAAAGCACACAACCAAGAAGTATGTATTTCATTTATATTTTCTGGCCTGAACTTACTTTCAGTATCCTCTTGGAAAATAGCTTTCTTTCTCTTTCTTGTAACACTGATAAAATTTCTTAAGATCAAGGTATCATTTATGTAAAATACTTAATAAACAGAAATGTGATATGCAAATATTAGCTCTGGCCAATCATCTCAATTCCTTTGTTGAATGAGGCAGAATGTAAACAAATAAGCAAATTCATCACTAAATTTAATTTATAAATCCTTTTTCCTTGCTGTTTAAATATATGCAATGCCATTTTTTATAAAAATATTAACTCAATTAGGAGAATGCCATTTTAGAGGGAATACAGTAAAAGTACAAGAATGAATCAACAAATTGCCATAAATATTAACTAAATAGGTGTTTTTCTCTGTTTCTATTCCTACTGCATAATGTACTATTTTCTTTCTTTGGCATCAGCGCAAGCCCTTCCTTTACAAATAAACTTGCCTTTGCTGTGCAGTGAGTTTCTATAACCAGTTTTTCACTTCAACTTTCTCCAAGATATACTCATTTCTTACAGTTACTGATGCTTTTTCTTCACTTTGCTGTTCACATACTTTCTCATTATAATCTGGCTTTTAGAGCCTCTTGGGCTTTGTTTACCTTAATCATTTTGCAGCATTTGGCAATGTTGACCACTTCCTTTTGGACATAATTCTTTCTTATCCAAATATTGTTCTATCCAGCTGCTCATTCTGCCTCACTATCTCTTCCTGATGGAGAAGGCAACACATTTCCATTGATTTACTCAGTCAGTCAACAAATGCATATTAAATCTCTCATGAATGTCAGCATTTTGCAAATAATAACACGGTATTTGTTTCCAAAGAAGTTACTATTTTGATGGGAAGGCAGTTATATAATAAATGCAAACACAGGATTGTTTTCATGGCAATGAGGTCACAGTGAAGACACCTAGTGAGGGAGGCATTCTGAATAACATATGAACATCTAGAGGGTTGATATTTGATTTTTATCCAAAAAGCATTAAAGGAAAAATTAGAAACCCTATACCAATGAGTATGGTGAGAATTTTCCTATCTAACATTTATTCCTATGTAAGGCAATGGAGGAATAAAATCATCTATGAATGATTCATAGAAAAATCAGAAAATATAAATCAAGAATGAACAGCTTTACATTCTCAAATGATACTGCTTTAGAAATGCCTATGCTAATTTCCCACCTTCTGTAATTAATTTAACCTTTGAAAAATGACCTCATTGGGTGAGAAGCTATGTACTATTTATATAATATTCCTTTTTTCATTCTGCTACAGTGTATGCCTAATTCAGGTGCAGTAGTCTGCTGCAGCACCAAGTATTTATCATGGCTTTTGTGATATTTTGTACTGATAGGATGTCTCCTGTCACTCAGAATGATCTTGCACAGTCTTATGAGGACTCATGCATAGGAAAAATAATCCTTCATGACAGTTTCCTCCAATTTAAGACAGCAATTTCTTTCATATCCGCCTGTGTTATTGATAACAGTCATTGGTGAAAGGGAATTGTCTGCAACCCAATATAGATGAAAATGAATGGCATTGGAGATTAACTACATTTGTAACCTTGCTAGAGAAATGACATCAATTTGAGACATATTGTCTCTTGAACATAGACAAATTTATTAAAGGTTTGAACCATACAGTTTATGGAACAATACAGTTTTCTCATTTCCCTTAACAAAATCAAAAAGCCTGCTTGTCTACTTTTCTGTCTTTCTTCCTTCATTCTTTTGTTTTTTCTCTCCCCTCCCTTAGTTTTCATCTTCCTTTCTTTCTCTGTCTCTTTCTTTTTAGCACTGTATATGTTAATTAATCTGTGCCTCAGTTTCCTTATTTATAAAATTGGGACACTATTCGGACTTCACACAATTGTTGTGAGGATTAAATATGAAATGTTTACAGTAGTGTCTGTCACAAATTAAGTGCTATTTTTGTGTTGTAACTTTATTTTATAATATACTTATCAATTTCTTATAGCACACTCAAGTATAAACTTTAACCTTACAGTGAGAGTCAAGGGCTAGCATTCCCTCCTTCATGCGGTGGATAGTGGGAAGAATTGTCCCGTGAGTGGTGGCTGCCCTCGCCGCCGGAAGCTGTGAATGTGTTACCTTACACAACAGAAGAGACTTTGCAGACGTGATTAAGGTTAAAGAGCTTGAAAGAGGGAGATGATCATGAATTGTCAGAAGTCCAACAGACTTACAGGAGCCCTTAAACCAGAGTACACTCTCTCTGTTTGGAATCAAGTGGGATGCAGCAGAATGAAAAAGAGAAACCACAGTTATGAGAATATGCTTGACCCTTGAGCAACACTGGGTTTGAAATGCACAGGTCCACTTATACACAGAGTTTTTTTTCAAAAACCATCTTGGAACATTTTTTGGAGATTTGTGACAATTTGAAAAATATTTTCTTTTCTCTAGTTTACTTTGTTGTAAGAATACAATATATAACACATATAACATTAAAAAGTATGTGTTGATTGTATGTTACCAGTAAGGCTTCTGGTTATCAGTCAGCTAGTAGTTCAGTTCTTGGGGAGTCAAAATTATATGTGGATTTTTGACTGAGCAAGGGTCAGCACCCTTGACCCTGTGTTGTTCAAAGGTCAAGTGTATTTCTACCAGGACAATGAAATGCTCACCATCACTACTGCTACTGAATCTCAGAGGCAATAAGATGAGGGACGGACAGGGAGAGAGGAAAAGGAATAGGGGTGGAGTAAGGTTAAAGATGAGAAGGAGAAGTGGAGGAAGAAAAGGATCTATAAGAAGCAGTAATAGCCAATGAGAAAATAAAAGAACACTATAGAGACACCATTTAAAATAGCCAAATTTAGAACAAATGCTAAAATATTTAAGAATTAATCTAACAAATTACACAAACACTATTAAAAGAAAATTGAAAAACATGATTGAAAGACAGCAGATTTTCATTTGAAGTAAAACAGAACAAGACAATAGCAATATGACGAATGGTCTTCAAAGCCAAGACTATTCTGAGAAAAAAAGAGAATGGAGGACAATTTTTATTAATTGTCAAGATGTATTATAAAAATCTACTAATTAAAATCTAGTCATTTTTTGTATAGAATTATAGAAATAGACCAATGAAATAGAATAAAGAGTCAGAAGAAAAAACTAGACTTGTTTTATTGTAATTTGAGAGGAAGACTTAAAAATAATCAGGAAAAAACTATTCAATAAAACTTCCCAAAAGTTAGAAAAATTGAGCAAATATATGAAAAGAACACAGTAAACATCAAATCACTCAAAATTATGTAAACATGGAAGCAAGTCTTTAGAAAATAAAGTTTAGAGAAAACATTTTTACCTTGCTGTAATAAGGAAATATATCTTGAAAAGAAAAAGCAAAAATCTTAAAGAACAGATCAATTTTACTATCCTAAAAATAAATATTGTATAAAACAAAAGACATTTTAGCTGTTCAGGTAAGCAAAAGACAAATGAGAATAAAAAATGGGTATAAGTTAATCAATTAAAATTATGAAATTACAGGTTGTAAAAAATGAAATTAGAATAACCAATGATCAAAAGGAATAATTCTTCAAAATCATGTAATAAGATTCTGTGGAGCAAAAACAAAATTAACGTGATCTACATGTATCAACATGTGTGTCTTTCCAAAACATTATTAAATGATAATAAGGTAGAATTTATGTGAATTACAAACTTACTGATAAAAAGTATCATAATAAAGTTTATGGCTATGCATACGTTCAATATAAAGAAATATGGATTGGAGCAATCAATACATAGTACCTTTCCTTGAGATGTTTTTTGGGCAATGGAGCTGGGGAAAATATTCATACATATCAACTTTGAAAGTTGTGTACAACCTGTATCTATAATATTTGTCTCTGTGCTTTTTATGTTTAAAAAAGAAGATAAAAAGGAAAACCTGGGGGATTCATCAATTCATTTTTTGCCCCCTTTTACAGCAGTGTATGTGCATTAAAAATCATTGCAACTCATTTTGATTTTCAACATGAATTGAGAAAAAGTTTGAGGTATAAAAACTGACTTGATTTTTTGTGAGAATATTTGTATTTCCAAATTGGCTTAGATTTCCTGTTCTTACTAACCACTGAAAATGTGACATAAAGCAAGAAAAACTGCAATTTGCATTTAAAATACATAATGAATTATTCAATTGCACTCTGGTTTACATTTCTAGAACTTCAAGAGGTGATGGGAGCCTTATTTTATTCTCAAATAGAAATCTGAAAAATATTTTAGCTTTAAGAGTGTTACATTAATTAATTTTTTTTTCCAGGCAATGCACATATATGGACCTCTGCAAAGGGCTAATCTTTGAAAATAAAATTATTTAGGGAAACACTATTATGACTTACAGAACTCTCAGTTATTTGGAATTTTTTCCATTTTATTTAAACATAGAAATGATTTTTCTGACTAACGTTGAATATCTGCTTGGAAAAGCCAAGAGAAATTTTTTATTCTGACAGATGACAGGGTTTGAGGAGAAGAGATATGAAACAGTGAGACAGCTAAAGAGATTGGCAGGTGTATTGAATAAATGCATTCCTGTTGAATAGCAAAGCAATCTTTCTTTTGTTTCTACTTACTCCTTGTTATGCCCCCAAAACGATCTCCTTACTAAGGTTAGAGTAAAATACTGTATATATATATAGGTAGTCATATGTAATTATGATTCAAATAAATACAACATTTATGTTCCTATAGTGGGTGAGTAATAAAAATTTAAAGTATAAAATTTCATATTGTTTTATTTATTTTACAATAACCAGAAATCTACTCATCCTAGTTGACAAAATTGCAAAAATGTAATGTGTGTGTGTGTAATTATAAAATGTTCAAGTCATGTTTAAAACAATTGTCATCATTTGTTCTTGACAATAAAATCATAATCACTCATTTTGACAACACAATGATGGGTTCTTTTTATAGATCATTCAGATGTCCTAAGAACTTAAGGAAGTGCTGTTAAATTACTTTCATTTAAATGTCATTTCTAAATAATGGACCTGTTCAGATTTTTTGATCAGTCTGAAAAATTAGGCCCTAATACATATTCTAGATATTTAAACATATGTCAATTTAAAAAACGTAACTGAACAGATGCTATTTGGAAATCAGCCATCTTCTTACCTAAGATTGATATAAAATAAACTCCCCAAAATGCCCTTACATTTTTTACTATATGTTAGTACATACAGTTTTATCTGCTATATTTTTCTTTTATATAATTATATTTCTAATAAATATAAAAGAATTATAGGCTTAATTAAATTTTCTAGTGATATTAATTTATTATATATTTTAATATCCCTGTAATCTTCAGTTGCCAATTAATATTTCTAAAAGAATTGAATATTTTTATTGGCTGAGAAGGAGAAGTCCTTTATTGGCAGTGGACCCCTAGGGGACCATAGATTTACTGTAATATCTTTTGATATATATTCTTGAAAAATTTTATCTGTATTCTGAGTAATCTTACAGATTTTTATTTTGTTATTGTTTATATAGAGAGTAGCTGTGATTAATCATTTTTTTCAACTAAATTAGGTACATTCTCAATCACTGAATACTAATTGAATAAATGATACCATGTGATAGTCTGAGATATTTAGATACAAAAAAAATGTTCCATCTAGAAGATAGCTCTGCCACTGTTTGCTAATTTTAAGAATTTTTAAACTTGTTTGTTTTCTTTCAATTGCTCTAATTTTTCTTAAAATATTTTATTATTATGTCTCCATTAAAATTATTTCCCTGCAAGAAAAGTACAGAAGTTATTATTGAAATTTTTTCTCAAGACAGCAAACATCTAATAAGCAAATGTTATTTTCTTTGGAAATAATAGATTACATTTTTAAAAAGACAGTTTGTGACGGAGATAGGATAGTTAGATTATGACTTAATTATATATTTGGTCAGAATCTAAACAACTTTTATTGTTTTCCTCTATTCCAAATATATCTTAACATTTACAGCAGACAAAAGTGGGTGTTGTTATTGTTATTTACTGCTACTATGATTACATTTTGCTAGAATATTACATTATCAACAATATATGATGTTAATGACAGCTGAGCAGAATTCTGTAATTGATATCTAGCAGGATGATCCATTCTGTTACCTGCCTTGCTCTGTATGCATACTATCTGCAGTTTATGAATATAATTAAAAATTAATAGAATTTGAACATAAAATATGTTTAATATTTAATCAACTTTTATATCCATTAACCTGTGGCTATCATCTAACTGGGTGCATTTCCATGTGAGGTGTAATATATTTTGTGTGCTGTGGTAATATAGTAGTTGATGATGTATTTTTAACATTGTCAATTTGATAAATGTAATTTGGTGTGCATAGTTTGCCTGTTTTACTATTTTCAGATTTTTTTGCCATTATAGCCATGGCATATGATAACCTCATCTGATAATCTTATATTTTGTTAGCATTTCTTCAGGTTTTTTTTATTAATCTTCTTACACTATTTTATCATTGGTATAATAAATTTATCTCCAAGATACTACATTCAAATCTATTTATCTGGAAAAATCCTTCCTAATTAACAGAACTAGTGTTTTCAATATTTATTATTCTTCCAAATGAAGAAATGCTTGTTATGAAAGGAAATTCACAGTGTGTGAGTTTGTGTGTGTGTGTGTGTGTGTGTGTATGCCATGGTATGTTTTCAAAATTTGCAGTCTTTTCTAATTGTGAGACATATAGCTACCTCATAAATGATTCACAAGGTGCCCAGAGGTACAGTTAAAGAGAGCAAACTGATGTCATGAATACATGTTTGTATAAAACTCTATTAATAATAAATTAGCTCTCTCTTGTAGAGTCAGGATATAGTGCCAGTGTCAAATAAATGGTGAGCACGAAATTAGACAATTTTTTACTAAGAAAATGTGTCTTCCAGAAAGATAATATGTATCCTTTTGGTCTTTGTAATGATTATATCAGAAGAATAATACTGAAAATACACAAAATATTTAAAAAATTTTCCACTGTATATTCTTAGACAATAAATAGGGTACCTCCATTAATTTCTATTTCAGTACAGTGTTCTTATTCATTTATTTGTTTAGCCTGCATGCTACTACAACTTGACCCACTTTGCTAAAAATAAGCTACGAAAGGAATTAACAAGAAGGAAATCTTACATTTGACCTTTCATTTAGCAGACTTATAGCTTGATGAGCTTATAATATGTCTGAGAGTCATTTTCATAATATACTTTTTTATATACATAATGTACAGTTGTTGCTCTGATAGTTGTAGTGTTACACTTTTTTTTACCAAAGTTGAATTATTTTTACCTAGTGCAACAAGAAAATAAAAAATACTTTAGAAAAGTAGAACTTTCTGATTAAAATCAGTGCTTGAATACTAAGTTTCGCTATGTCTGCAAATCACTAAAATGACCACAATGGAATTTTTAGAGTATTTCCCACAGGGCAAAACAAAGGAAAGAGAACATTAATATATATGCTGAGATCTGGTAGGAAAATCAGTGAATGGGAACTGGCTTATTTGAACCAAAGGCTTTGAATCTACATACTCACCCCCTGCCCCAGCCAAACAAAACAAAACATTTAGATCATAAGTATGTCAACCCCAAACCCAAAAGACTGTATGGGTTGGGAGATGTGATGATAGAGGAATAAAAATGAAAGGATTGTGTGACAGAGTGTTTTTTTAAGAAAGAGACCAAGGGATCTATTCTGCAACACCGAACGTTGATCTATCCTCTGGTGAGCCTAAAAGTTTAATCCTTGCAAAGGGTGGGAGAGAAGATTCTGGACATCAGAAAAGATGGAAAACACAGCAAACTTAAGACTACACAGTCAGTGAATATTCATTACAGAATCTACAGAACACTTCTTATTTTCTCCATGTACTAAGCAAACCACTGGGGGCCAAATGGTTTACAATTTGCTTAGGATACTGGAATTAGCCTCTGCAATGTGATGAGCCCAAAAGAAAATTCACAAAGATACTCTTAGAGAGTAGGTGAGTGTTAGGGTGATGGAGAGGTCTTTTTCAATCAGTTTCTTAGTTTTCTATTACTAAGTACAAAGTACTAAGGGTCACCACATATTTAAGAAAAAATATTTTAAGAAAATATCTAAAATTATTAGCAGAAACAAGAAAAAAATGGAACAAACACAAATTAAACAAAACAGATGTGGTTGGGATAATAAAACCTAAAAGATCACATTAATGTTTTTAGCCTCTTAAGTATCCGTCAAAAGAAAAGAGTGGTATAATAACTAATTATTTACCAAAACATGGAAGTTAAAAGCATGGTAGTAGAAATTAAAACTTATTACAAACATTGTAAGATAAAGACACTAAAATATCTCCCAAGAGGAGAGAAAACAAGAAAAGTAGAGCACTTGTCCAGAGCCAATAAGTGTTGTCAGAAGAGAACTCAGTTACCAGGCCAACACAGCCAATTCTCACTAGTTTTTGAACTATATAGTTGCATGTTTCAGAGAGACAAGGCATGAGACTCATGAAATGCTGATTCCTGGAAGCTGATAGTGAAGCATCTTTGATTTACCCTTCACTTAGAACAAGTAAAATTACTGACTCCTAAGTCAAAGAGCAGAATCACGTGTATCTTAATACATCCCCAGTGTCTAGATATTTGGGGTTAAATTTCATGATAATCCAGACACTGAGGGCCTTTCAGAGCTTTTACTTCAAGGCTCTGGAAGAACAAAAGGGGTGCCTGGCTGGATAAAATGGATGTGTCTTTATAGGCAGGGCCTTCCAAACTGCTGAGAAACAATGGGAAAAGGGGAACCTTCCAGGCTAGACTGTGGGGGGGCACTGTTCCATCTAGTACTTGTGGTAGATGAATATGTTGTAATCTTTCTCCTGGCATTTTTCCATCTAATCATTTGACTTTGAGGGCTGAGGAAATAGGTTAAAGTTTGGATCCTGTCTAAGCACCAAAAATATCAGTGGACTCATTTTTGACAGGTTATGATGCTAATTAACACTTTCGTAGTCTGACGTTGCAGTTAACAGCGTTCTTTCTGTCTTTTAAAGGCTCCAGTCTCAGATATGCTTGCACTTTATGTACATTCTTGTTCCCAGCGTTGGCAAAATCATTTAGAAGGGAAGTAAAGATAAGTTTCTGCGTGACACAGAAGCCACCTATTGTTTTTTGTTTGTTTGTCTGGTTTGGTTTGGTTCCAGTGAAAAGAATATAATCATGTTACTTTGGAAATGCTCCCAAGCCCACTTTCTGTCTACTAGATTCCAGCAAGAGCAAAGGTCATACTTAAATAAAACTTAAAAAAAAAAATGCCACTTTATTTTTTGATTTTGTAAAACTATGCATTTTGTTTGCTTGTATTAAATACATTTAGTGTAGTTTTAACATAACATACAGTATAGTATAGGTGAAAGTGTTATCAAATTTACTCTAAAATTTTGCATATCTCTTTCTTATGCAATTTAAAGGCTTAATGTGGAGTACTGCCACTTCCAGACATGATGAAGTAACAGTTCCTATCTGAAATAAATAAAAATCCAGGAAAAATATATGGAAAAATTGTTTTCAGAAAAAAGGCAGCAGGCAGCATAGGGCCGTGATCACTGCAAGAGGGAAAATAAGCAAGGTGGGTCCTGTGCTGGTCCTTGTTTATTGCCTAGAAGCATTCCAGACCCTCCAGACCAAAGTGCAGGGGGCATGGGGGTGGACTCTGGCTGATATTACCCTGGGCTTGTCAGAGTCTCCCAGAAATATACACAGCTCTCTGAGTAGCCAAGGATTTGAGGGGGCTTTATACTCAGAACTTTTGCATTTCTGTTATAAGGCACCCTCTTTCCCAGGTTTCTCCCCTCAGTGACAACCCTGAACACCTCTGAAACCTCAAGCCAATGGCAAGGAAGATATCCCTGTGAGTTCTTATCCCCCCTTGCTAATCACCAAGGGGTGTTGTAGCCAAGTCAAATAAATGCAGACTGCATCCTCTGAAGGATTAACTCTTTTCCAGATTCTCTGTGATTTGAGTCACTCCAATTCCATTAAATAATCATTTTGTTTTATTTTTGCCCATCATGTCTAATGCTTATCTGAGTCACAGTGCATAACAAAAAATTAATTTTTCTCATTATTGTTTACACATTTCTCGACTTGGAGTATAAATGTCAAAATACAGATATTTGCTTATATTCATTATAAAATACAGCAATACTTAGCAGTCTGCTGTCCAGTGCTCAGTATATTGAAAATATACACAGATCATTTAGTAAACTGGAACCCCCATTATTTCATTTTCTGATGGCATATTTTGTGTCCAAGTACACTACTTATGAATAAGTACATAGTTATTGGCTCATTTTATAAGTTTTCCATAATTTTATTAATTATTAACATAAAAGGTAACAAGTAGAATAGTTCAAATTTCCTTCGGGAATCAATCCTTGATCAGGACAATTCCTTATCTTGTTCATTTACTTTGAACAGTGTTACTAGCTAACAGTTAGGATTCCAGTTTGGGACACAGAGAAATAAATACAAAAGGGCATAAATGGATTAAGTGATTACAGATTGAGGGGAGTGCCCTAAGGGAAACACACAAGCATTAGGAACCCTATGCCCCTCCTTTCACTGTTCAAGAACAGCCTCTTAGAGATGGTGACATTTAAATGGAAGATAATAAGAAAGCACTTTGCAACCCATTGAGGGAATGTTTTCCATGAAAAATGAACAAACTAAGCAAAGATCCTCAGATGGGGAAGTTCTCACTGAGAGTTACGACTGCAGAGACCTATGTGAACAGATTATGATCGGAAAGGAGCAGAAAAGACATGATCTTTATAAGACATGGTAAGGGGTTTGGATTTTTCTTTCACATGCAAAAAGAAAAAAAAAGACGACTATATTTTATAAGGACATATGATTTTACTTGCTTTTTAAGTAAATCACTGAGCTAAATGGAGAAGTGATTGTGGGATCAGTAGAAGTTAAGCAGAAAAACTTTGCTTTCTTAGGTCAGGTGAGAAATGGTAGTTGCTTCGAATTTTGCAGATTGGGGAAATGAAGAGATAGATTCAAAGTACAATATGAAAGTATAACAGAGAAATGTAAAACTGATAGATCCAATGTTTGTGGTTGGTGGAGAAGGTGATCCCTTGATCCATTTGGAATTCCTTTGGTTATTACATAGTTATGACTGTTCTGATGAGGGTTTTGATTAGGAACTTGGTTATTTCAAAATCCATCTGATTATAAAAGGTATCTCTGTTATGCAGTTTTAAACATTTTAATAGATTTCTACATGTTTTAGTAAATTCCTCCTATGCATTTTTTAATATGGCAGCAGAACCACACTCAGGGATGGTATATAGCTATTAATTTGTGCATCTGAACCACTTGTTCAACTGCTGAATTTCAACATTCCTGCATTGGTTGGTAAATAGCTACTGCTCTGAGTCCTGGTATGTTCCTTTTTCCTTTCTCAGGACCTCTGGGCTTTCTTGTGATCCCAAAATGAGGGAGCTAAAACCTAGCATAATACAGTATGTCCAGAACTCTGCTCTAGTTTATGGTTTAGTGTCTGTGTCTACTCAGAATGCTAAAGCCCATGCCGTGTGTTTTACACAAGATCAATTCTTTATAAATGTTCAGTTTTTCTCCAGCTAAAGTTTCCTGGCTAGACTTGTTAAACATTTTAGAGCATTTTTCTATTTCTAAGAGATATTATTATAGAATTTTGTACTGTGATTACCTTAACTACATAGATACAGAGACTATTAACATCTTACAAATTGCAAATTTCAATAATGGTTCCCCACATAGACCAATTTTTTCCCTAGGTCTCAAAATAGACATATCTATAATTTTATTTATGTAAATTGTATACATTTCTGAAGTTCATATTTCTACATACTATATGTATGCTTTAAATATGACATGACATATATGTGATATGACACACACATATACACACTTTCCTATTGTATAATGAGTTCCTTGAGAGGAGAGGATGATGTTCATTTTTAAAATTTATCTTTATATTATCACATGCCTAGTATAATATCTAGCTCAGGAAATATTTCTCGACTAAAGTTCTAACTCTAAATGCTACAATATATCTTACAGTTTCTGTACTTTTGTAGTGGTCAAATAATTTATGTACCTACACAATGACCTTTGTTTAAAAAAGAAAAAAAAACATTTAATTTTCTTTTCAGCCATAATAAAAAGCTGATATAAGCAGAGCTTTAAATGACTGTATCAATGTGTCTAATTCTCTGCTTATAGTGTAATAAGTACAATTATTATTTCATGATGCATCATTAATTTTTGTGGTAGTTTTTCCACACATATAAAGTCACTGCCCATGATGTACTGCAAATTCTTATTTTAAGGTTGGTGTGAATAATTGCATGCACTGGGCTCCAGTTATCGTTTTGTAAGAGCATATTTTAATTGAGTTTGAATGCCTAGGCAAGGAGACAATAATTAGGATGCCAAACATAAAACTAATCATCCTTACCCAGGACTGTTCATTTATGCTAATCTTTAAAATTAGAGTCATTAACAAATATAATATATATCTTGGGCATGAGAACCTGAAGGCAATGGATTTATCCTAAGTCAAATGGTCTTACCTTCTCTTAGTGGAATTTTCCTCTATAAAACATTACATAAAACCTGGGGACTTGCCTTTTGGCTAACCTACTTCCAATGCTAACTTTGCTATACCTCTAGATATTTGGAAAGAAAATGTACTTTGCAACAGTTATCAGCTTACTACTCTGTGAGTTGAATGGGTATAGTGAATCAATTTTCTGAATGTGGTGTTCCAAATACAAGAATGAAGTAAAAGAAATGAGATATAAGGTAACAATAGATGAAATGTTGTGATAAATATAATGTGGTTGGTAAAACAGTTAAATGTTTTAATCACATACATTCTAAAACTTGACATTCCTTCTAACTGTGTGAATGTTACAAGACAAAAACTTAAGAAGGATCAAATATTCATTCTCAGATACCTTGTGGTTTATCACAGTCTCATTAAAAATATAACTGGAGACTAGGTGTTTTTAGTTTAGAGGGCTTTGGGAGGGATATTACTTATATTATTTCACCTACCTTCCTTTTAATACCTAAAATTCCAAGATTATACTTCTACCTATTCCAGGGTTCTCAGGTGACAAAACTTGCGGATTGGATGCTGCTGCTGATGTAGCTCAGCTATAATTCCCAGACATTGTGTGTCATGTTTTTAATCCTAAATTCCTGAGAAGGTGATTATGACTGTCCAAGCTGAGCCAATCATTTGTAACTGGGAGACCAGGTCTAAAGTCAGGGGGCTGAGAGGAAGCTATTGCCGTGAATAGGGCAAATTTTTCTGGCATATAAATACTGGGCTCCTCTAACACGTATTCAGGACTCCTCTTCTGACTTCCTCTACTGTCTTGCCTTGTATCACTGTTTCCATTAAGTTCTGTCCTGCACACTTTCTGGTCTCCAGTTCTTGACCATAACAAATTATTTTCCCAGCTGTGTACCTTAACTTGTTTCTTCTAACTAGAATGTGTCTTTATGCTTCCTGTAGCCTTCAGCCTTGGGGGATGGGGAGGTAGTCTCTCCTTGCATGCTGAGCTTTCACTGGTATATCACCTTGTTGAAATTAGCATCCTCCCCATGTGTATTCTATCACTTCACCCTTTAACCATCCTGCAAATAATTTATTGCAATCTGGAGTTTTCTTCTTTCTCTTTTATTTACATGTTGTTTTCTGATCTTGCCATCAGAATTTAAGTTCCATGAAGACAGTATTTTTATTTGCATTACTGCTGTATCTCCAGTGACTAGCATAATCAATACGTTTGCAAATGAATACATCTTAAAAATTTAGTGGTGAAAAGTGGAGTTAAATTTATAGTTCCTGAATCGCACCCTCCCATTTCACAATTTTAAAACATAAAATATTATCAGCTATGTTAAATAATTAAAAAATGGTGGATACAAAAAATTATTGATGCAAAGAAATGAGAAAATCATACATACTATTAGCATTATCCAGGAGCTAATAGTGTTATCAAGACATCTTCATGATCATACTACCATTAGATTTCAAAATTCTTACACATCAAAAGAGTGTGGTAAGATGTCTGGGGTCTGGAAACAAACTGAGTTTAAATCCTAGCTTGACACTTTCTCTTTATGTCACACAATCTCTGTTATTCAGTTTTTATATCATGAAGAATAATAATTAATACCTATAAATATATTTTATGGACATTAAGTAAATAAGTAAAATACAACATCAAAAAGAGGTTGTCTGTAATTATATTTTCTATTTAAGATTGGAATTTTCATTAATCATTCTATTTTTACTTATCTAAAAATGAGCTTCTTAGAGAACTAACCATCTTCTTTGTAAATTGCTCAGGAAAGTGTGTTCAAATGAAATAATTGTTATATCTTCATGATATCAGGTCCCATAGGAAATATAATCACAATGTTTGTATTTAAATTAAATTTGTATTTAAATAAATGTAAATAAAGTGAGCCATAGTTATTAATCTAAATCATGATTATAATTACATTGGCATCTATTTTGTAAATTGTGAACTTTTTTCCACAGTATGATTCTAATTCTAATTCCCTTTTCATCTACTTAAGAATACAATTTCCCTCAACTTGAACATAAGAAAAAAATTACTGCTATTTAACAGTATATGCAATTATCTTGTTTATTTATGCCCACAGCCAAAAGGATGAATTTGCTGTTTAAACTTTATAACACATACTAGACCATTATTGGCAATAATTGTCATTCTGCAGCAAAAATCTCACTTTCATCTTTGCTCAAGGCAGAATATGTCTTTTTATGTTTAGAACAGAGAAGACGAAAAGAAAGTATCAGCCTGTTTGAATCCTGGGGTAAATATTATCAATTATGCTTAGGAATCCAATGTCTCATTTTTGTTTTGTTTTGTTTTTTTTTTGGTTTTGAGTTTAACTTTTATCCTAAATTTCATTTCCGACTAAAATTGAAGAAAAAAGTTTATCATAATAGTGGAAGTATGGTTGAAGTGATTTACTTAATTAGGGAAAATCATTTATGGGTTTCATAGTTTAAAAAGTTTGTTTTAAAAGAAAAATGTGTCTGATTTTGCAATTGAAATAGATTATAAGAATCAGAAGGAATGTTAGATGTATGAAGATGAGAACAGTGAGCATAAACATTTATGCAGAAAATAGCTTCATGAATAATGGCTATACATTTCCCAAATTTGGGGAAAAACATTAATTTACACATCCAAGAAGTCCATTGGATTCCAAATAAAAATCAAAGAAAATGACATGAAGACACATCCTAACAACACTGTTTAAAGCCAAACCTAGAGAGAAAACATTCAATGCAGCAAGAGAAAAATGACACATCACATACACAAAACAATGGACCAAATGATGGGTAGAAGTCAGAAAACAAAGACCTAACTTACTCAGATATTAAAAGACAAAATCTTTGAATCAAAAATTCTTTATCTGGTGTAGCTATGAAGGGGAAATAAAAACATTTCTACACAAACTAACAGTGAGAGTTTTCGCAGACCTATGTACAAGAAATTATTAGGGAAAAGCTGTTGAAATGAAGCCAGATGTTACCTTGCTCCACAGAAAGAAAAAAAAAACAGAATATATGTTATCCTAATGTATTTTAAAATCTTAGAACTGCTTAAAGGAAAAGAAAAGAAAAATAATGTATCTAATGACATTGTAATATGTAAAGTATATATTTTTCAAAATGTAGGAGAAATAATTGTGCCTATGGATGATATTGCACTTAATATTACATGAAAATAGAAAAAGTTATTTCTTAAATCATTTGTTTCAACATCCCTAATTTAGATTATGTATTTATATGCATTAACTGAAAACATTTCTTTTAAAAGACAAAACAGAGATAAGTTTACAGATATGCTAATAAGTAAATCATCTACAGTTTTCTTCTGTTTTATCTAATAGCTTTATATTTGTACTGAAGTTCATTATCTATCTAGTATTCGAGTTAATTTTAATTTAATAAAACAATCAAAGTTCCTTTCACAAAAACAATTTTATTAGCCTTTTTGAAAATCAGGAGAATTCTAGAAATTGTTTTTGAGAAAACATTTGCTCATGTTATAGATTGAATAGAGTTCCCCAAATTCATATGGTGAAATGCTGACCCCCAGTACCTCAGAAGGTGACCAGTGTTTGGTGATAGGCCTTTCAAAGAAGTAATTAAGATAAAATGAAGTCCCATAGTTGGTCCCTCACCCAAAATAACTGGTATTGTTATCAGAAGAATAGATCAGGACAAAGAAAACACAAAGGAACAGCCATAAGAGGAAACAAGAAGGAAGCCATCTGCAAGCCAAGGAGAGGGTCCCGAAGAAATCATACTTGTAAACACTTTGATCTTTGACTACAACCACCAGAACTGTGATAGAATATAATTTTTTTCTTTATGCCACCCAGTCTGTAGCATTTGTTATGGCATCTCTAGCAAACTAGATCTCTTATAATAATAAAATAGAAAAACCAAAATATGAAACCAATCTTACTGGTTATCTCTGACTTAGTGTTGCTTTCTTGGTTAACTATGTCTTCAAGTTAATGTAACTTCAAGGATACTGTACATGCACACACACACACACACACACACACACACACACACACATATATATAAATAATTTTGCTTTTTAATACTTGATCCTTTTAAGACAGCAGAGAGCTAACATTAATACATATCAACTGGCAACAAGTGAAAATTCACTGAAGATTTATTAATTGGTATTCTTAGATCTAAACAGTAACTAAATATCAGGGGATACAGAGGTACTGTTAGAGTAGGTAGATAATTAGCCATAAGCAGGGACAGGGAGAGGGAATTTGGTCAGAAGCTTGCTTACATTCTACACGTTCTGTACAAGTTGTTCCCTTGGGATGGGGACTAAGGGTGTACATTAGACTGACCAAAACTGGCTGGTTCCAACATGGAGGAGAGGTTGACCCTGACTTCACTTTCAAATATATATTCAGCAAGTAAAAATCCCACCTCCGTACAGCATGACACTTCTGAGGAGAACCAAATATAGTTGAAAATTCTGCCCCGCCTGACTTAAGGGTAGAGCAACTCCAAACTCCAGAACATTCCACTTGTCCCCTTTGAAACCTAATCTCAGTTATTGAACACTCCTCTCCCTTCGGATAAAATGTCTCCCTATTGTCTCCATGGTGCACTCCCCTCTGGGTCTGCCTGCATGCCAGATCCATGGGTGCATACTTTCTTCTTTCTTTTCAACTCTAAATCTTCAAATAAACTCTTAATGCTCAGTGGCTTTTCTGTGTCCATTCTTGAATTTTTTTCTCCCAAAAAGACCAAGGACCCATCTCCCGTGACAGTACAATGAAGATAGTTGGTACTGCATCAATGAGAATAAACTGTATGACATTTTACCCTCCTTTCCCTTTATATATGTTATTTTTGTAAGATTGTTGCAACTTAAATTTAGTTATTATGGTTAGATTTTTTGTTTCATTTAGTTTTCTCCTTAATTCACCTTGTCATAATGAGTTGGATCTTTCCAAATGTAAAGAGAATGTAATTAATAATGTTAATAATTAACTAATACTTAATTCTCATAAAGCCGTACCATCTGAACCTGAATAGTCTGTGACTATTACAGCTCCTTAAAAATGTGGAGTGTCTAGGGATTGTTAAAAAAGAAAGCCGCAGACCTAAGAGTGACTCCTCAGCCAGGTCACCAAACCAAATGACTAGCCTAATTGCAATTTGAGTCTCACCCAGAAATGTAGTCAATCAGGAATTTTCTGACAAGCACCAATAAGGAAATAGGTCATCTGAGCCTTCTCTACTCCTCTATACTCCAGAAAGGAAGTGAGGCAATCTGCATGAGGAGACCCTTGATCTTCCTCCTAAAGGAAGGTGACCTTGCTGGAAATAATTCCTTCTTTTCTTTTGCCAATAACTTCTGGCCCCACCCTCCTATCTATAAAAGTTTTCAATTTTGTTTAACTCCTGGGAGCATTTCTGGACTTCCTACATAGGATGTTTCTTGATTCATGAATTACTTAATAAAGCCAATTAGATCTTCAAATTTACTCCTTTGAATTTTGTTGTTTAACAGGATATTTACTCAATGTCAATTTGTGTCAGTTAATAAAATTTACATATGCTATTTTCCATTTTTCCCAAATGTTTTATATGTTTTTATATAGATAGTGTCAAAATCAAAACTCAATTGAGTGAGTGAATTTAAAGATTTAATTTACTTTATAAAGAAACACATGAAATACATGAATACAGATGGACAGGATCTCATCTGGCAAGCAGAGATGCTCTGAGTCAGTCAAAATGGGTGTATTTTATAGGAGGGAGGTTGGGGAAAGAAGCTATCAGCAAAAGAAAATATTGTTTCAACCTAGGACATCTTTTTCAGGGTAGGGGAACAGGCAGTGTTTTTTGTTTTTTGTCTTGTTTTAATTAATCATGCAGATTACCTCATTAGTGTGGATCAGGGAATTTCAGTGAGATAAGTTGAACCTGTCAGTAAATCTTGGTTTGCTGTTGTGAAGTGCAAATTACTCCCGATTTTGGCTTGTTTTTCTTTTTTAACTGTATCAAGGTAGGCAAGTAGGTAGATGAATCAATATCTTCAAATTTCTCTTTTGCATTGTAGGGGTCAAGGACAGGCTGCCCCAAAATGTGCCGCTTTGTGACATGCAGACAATGTCAAGTTAAAAACAATCACAGCCCAAAAACTCAGAAATAAATTTGGGTCTCCTTAACCCTGCATAAAAGGAATTTAGATGGAGGAAATGCTCCAGGAAAAGAGCCATCACGAATGATAACTACATTGTAATGTGAACTGGGGGTGGTAGACAGAGAAATGTAGTTAAGTCTGCTGAAATCCCTCTCTATGTCCCATTGTTTCTGTGTGGCCCAGCAAGCATTTGTCTGCCAAACATTTACTCTTTCATCTTCCTGTGAATTACTTTCTTTTTCCTTTGAAGTCCCCAGGCCCTACCCCCATCTTACTTCAGGATGACATAATACCTGATTTCACTGACTGTCTGGAATCTAATGTCTGTGGATTCCCCGAAGGTGTTATGGGTGGGGTTCGTACTCCTTGGTTCTTGTCCCGCTAAAACAAAGAATTCAAAGGCAGAGACACAATAGTGAAGCAGAGCAAAAGTTTTATTTGAATAAACTCCAAGGGAGGAGTGGGCCAGAGTCAAGGCAGACAAAGTGCCCAGTCTTTTAAGGGAGGGTATGTTTATCATGTACTAGCCAGGAGGTGCCTCTTTGCTTGAAAGGGTGAGGTCATTTGATTGACAGTTCTACTTATCCACCCATTCCTCTCGGTGCACATTATTTTTCCCAAAATACACACAGAAAAGTCCAAGGAGGGGTGAGCAAAACTGCAATGTAAATAGTATTTTAATGAGATTATGATGATGAGTGGTTACATGCATGATAGTTTTGCTGGATTATGCCTGAGTGGTGCTCTGGACCTGGTTTGGCCCTGTCCTGATAGGCAAGGAAGTTATCTCCCTACAAAGCTTTTGTTGTCTTCAAGTGGGACCCCCTAACTGGGCAGTTTTTCCTTGAACTGTGTCTTCCCCTTCCCTGGCTGCTCATGTCTTTCCACCTAACAAAGGTATATAACTAAACTTTTTTTTCCCACTCTTAATATGTCTCATCTAAATTTGATTCTGAGATTGTTGGGGTGATGAGTTTGTTCTCTTTGTTTCTTGAAAAGCAGAGACACAATAGTTAAACAGAATGAAAGTTTTATTTCAATATACTTTAAGGGAGGAATGGGCTAGAGTCAAGCTAGATAAATGGAGATTTACTTGAATAAAACAGACAGGAAGGAAAAACAGAGGGAGGAAAGGGAAGTTCATTGAACTGCTGCTTAGCATAGGGCATAATCTCTTGCCAACTCCCAAAGCCAGTGTCACTTGGCATCCAGTGTCAGCTTAAATCTGCACAGCATGGGAACCAAGTCCCTACCACCCCAGGATTTGGGGGAGCCACAGAGCACTGGATGGAGTGAGATTATGTTCTGAGAACTTCTTAAAGACAAACAAAAGAGATTTTCAGGCAGGCAACTAAGGAGCATAATTGTATAGTTGAAGTTCCGTCCAGGTCCCCCAGACAATGGGAACTTGCAAGCCCAAATCAGAGCTTTCAGTAGCCCCTCCCTACTAATCTGAAGTAGGACAAAGAGAGTAACACACTCTAAGAAAGGATAGTGCAGACAACCTCAGGGAGGAGTAGGTGCATCCAAAAGCTGGGATTCTGTCTTTTAAGAAGTTTTAAGAATGGGATAAAGGTAAAAGGTTAGGGAGTGTAGGCTTGTCAGGCAGCCTCATGATGTTTATCTCTGATGAGAGACAATCTGTCATTGTCTGTAGCCAGTCCTCTAAGTAATTCTATAGGAAAAACCTTCTGTTCCTCTCTAAGATCGTGGCCACTCCCATGTATTGGGAACACATCAGTTAAAACTGCTTGCCTTGCCTTAAGATAAGTTGTTGGCTGATTACCAAAGGATGTTAGGAATCTAACTTCCCAATTCTCTTTCAAAAGTTCATCCTTAAGGTAAGTTCCTCTTGTTCTTATTATTCTAATTCCAGGAATTTTTTAGGAAAGTTAATTATGATGCTTGTCTCATGTCTGTGCTCTAGCTCACCTCCATTAGCTAGGGAAAATCTCAAAGTCAGCCCAGCTTTAGAGCATGTGGATTGAACTCACATGGCAAAGGGCATTAACTCTGTGAGTCCTTTCTGGCTCTCTGGCTTTATCTGATTAACTCCCTGAGTTCTTGGTGAGCCCCACCCTCTTGTCTTGCCAATCATATCTGTTTTTCTTCCTAACAAGACCAGCTAGAGGAACCTTGAAAGTTCTTGAATGGCAGAGGAAATTCCTTCCTCCCCAACTGTATCACTCTGTATCTTCACCAGCAAGATATGAGAGTTCTAATTTCTCAAAACCTCACCAGCAGAACACATTTTAAATTTTAGATTTTTTTCAACCTGATAGTGTTACCAGCTGAGATACTGTTTTTCCCAGGGTTGTATCTTGTAGGTGATGAATAAAGAAGCCAATGGACAGGAGTACAGAGCAACTAGCAAAGCTTTTATGAGGAGTGAAAAGAATAGGACTCCTGCTAATCAGGAGGGGCTCCAAGAGAGGATGATGTTTGGGCTGCAGTGTCCAAGGGATTATAAGAACTGGAAAGGAGGAAGTGCACCTGGCTGCCTCGGACTTGATGCTAGGGCCGGACTGCGATGTGCACACGGTTGCCTAGAACTTATTTCTAGGGCTGGGCTGGAATCAGAAACCGCCCTTTTTTCTCAGGCTGACCATTCTAGGGAGTGTTTTCTTACACATCCCACTTGGCCAGCTGGCTGCTATGACTGATGTTAGCATCCCACTTGGCCGATTTCTGCTGGTGCAAAATGTCCTGTTATACCCACTCCGCCAGCTGCCTCCTGCCTCAATAGGTGAGAAATTCTATGTCAGTACGTTCTGATTTCTTAATTCCTTTTGTTATGATCAAGGTTGAGTATCCTTTATATGTTTAATGCTATTGGTATTTCTTTTTATTGAACTATACATTTGTATTTTGACCATTATTCCATTCAAATTTTGGGTTTCACCTTTCAATTTTTATGAGGGAGGAAACAGAAGTCAACAGGTGCTACATTTATATTCAGAGAATACAGATTTCATTGAATATAAATTATTATGTTGGAATTATAATTTTTTAAAATAAGACTAACTCAAAAAAGGAGGAAAGCATTCTCTAAATTAGAATACAAACTGAAAAGGATGAATCTAACTTTATACAAAGATCCTGAAATATTCAGCTGAAAGGTATTTTAAATGTCTATGAAAAGAACAATTGTAGGGGAGTAAAAATAATTTTCCTCCTATCCTAGGTTCTTGGCTGAGAACCCCCACCCACCCTATCATAATAGAAGATTAACAAGAGAAAAACAAACAGAAATTTATTAGTCTGTATATCTACTTATTATGTCTGAGATACCAGGGAAACTGAGTAACTCCCCATATGGCCCAAACCACCACCTTAAATTTTATCTACAGCTAAAGATAAGAGAAAGGTGCTTTGTGGGGGAGCCCTATTATGGGAAGTAGGGAAAAGCACAGTAAACAAGGGTACGGTTCTATGCAGATTTTAAGTTGGTTCTTTATTTAAGTTGGACACTTCATTGATAAATCTTTCTGGAGATTTGGGCATACTCCTCTTCCTGGTACACAGATGGAGGCAACCCCACAAATGGAGATTTCCCTTATATAAGTAAATGTCTCTTACAAAAGAGTAACTTGAGCTTTGTTTTCAGAGCTTCTCTGTGTCTGCTGTTTCTCAAATACTGTTTATACTGAGGAGGCATATTTTGGAGTGGCATACTCTGCTACCCTTCAGCTGTATGTGCCTTTGCCACCATCATAAAAAGACACACTTAGACTAGTTCAATGTCATCAAAACAGGAGATAATATCTACGTGGAGTAGAGCCTTTATGGCCAGCTATCCCTGAGGAGTCCATCTAGATCAGCCCACCCTAGCCTACCCCCAATGCACAAGTGAATTCAGCTATGATCAGCAGTCCACAGTGTAAGATAAATTCTAGCCGGAATAAGCAGGCAAAGAGAGGCAACAAAGGGCCAGGTACTTTATTTAAATACCCCTGGGTGATGTTCTCGCGGCCTGGGTACTACAAGCCAGAGAAGTCACACCCGGTTAGGGAGGTGGGGGCTTATAAGGGATTAGAAGGGGGAGGAGTGGGCAAGCTATCCTAAGGGGCATTGAGAGGTATGATTGGCTAAAGGTGACATAATAGTCAACTAGAAACTTTTTTCCTTCCAAGAGGGAGGAGGCTGACATCCCGGTCTTAGTTGGCACATCAGGATGGAATTCAGGGAGAGCTGTCCCCTTTCCATATACGGCACGGACTTTGGGGTCTGGTCTGTTCTCCCCCTATGGCATCTCTCTGTTCTGTTTGCATGTCCTTGTTTTTCCTTTCTCCAGCCTAACATTCCAGCCTTTTGTTCATAATGGGCGATGACTCAATCTGGCTACCTCTGGCTGACAAGGGGCATCGTGGGGGTTTGAGGCTGGTATTAGGCTGAAGGAGGGGGTTCAGTGGGAAGAGGTGTGTAACGGTGAAGTAACATCTGGTTGGTGGTGACTCGGGTCATCTGGGTTAGCTGCTGTTGGAGGAACCTGAGGACACAAGGGGCAACTAAGAGTAAACCACAAACTGTTATTAAGGGGCCCAGTAGGGGCATTAGCTAGACTGTTATGAGGGACTGGAATTCTGGATTGAGTTTATATCTCAATGACTAGTATTAGGATTTAGTATAGATAAGACTGCATTATTGAAACAATACTTTTCTCTAAAATCACCCTTATTTTTATTAGAAGTAGCCAGATTAAGAAAATAATTAACAGTTGGCTTGATTATTTGCATAAGTGTAGCAAGAAGAGCAATTGATTACATAGGCTCTTTTAAATATGCTTTGCTGGAACTTTTTGTAAGGAATTTCAGATTGAACTTTTAAGGGCTTCTTGAGGCTAGAAAGTCAAGCCAGGCTTGCCATCAGGTTGTGCCTGCAGTACCTATAGATTTGGGTGAATTCCTCTCTTCTTGAGGTTTCTGCACCTGCCAGGAAGTGACCTTCTTTACTCACCTGGTAAGGCTGCTGGGAACTCTGTAAGCAAGGTACCAGGCCAGTTTTTTAAGGGGCTTTGTTGGCTCCATAAAGTCAATCTTAGTTCCTTAAATTTGTCTGTTCATATCTGAGTTTACACACGTGTCTCTCAGGTATGACGTTCCAGTCAAAGCCTTGGTAATATAACCAGTGTTTTTAACTGGTCCTCTTACTAGGAAAGCAGGTTCTTATTGAATTTATGCAAATAAACATACTGCCATGAAATATAAAAATAGTCACTGAGACTTTTTAAATTCTGGAGGGATCAGGTAGAGAGAAAGATAAAGTTTCAATTCTGCTTGTAGAGACAGTCATTTACTAAACTGTTGTCAGCTTAAGAGAAAAAGCTTGAAACACTTTATCAACAACATTTGAAACAAAAAGCCACAAAATCATCTTCTTTAGCTTACTAAATCTTATGTAACCAATTCCTGTTCTGCTGAAATCTGGTTCTTTACTAGCTTAAGAGTAATAAAACAGTGACTGTAAATAATAAGACTTACAAATGACAATGGTTAAAGATCTGATGAGAGCTTACTGTAAGACAGTTGACATAAGGAAATTCTGATATTTCTGTAACATAAAACATTCCGTAACAAAGTTCAGCATCATTCTTTTTGACAGTGCCTTCCAGGCAATTAAGCAGGTAATTATATATCAGATAAATAAGCTAAATTAGCCAAATACTTTCTTCAATGAGAAAAAGTTTTTCTGACATGTTCTAGGGGCTCTCTGGAAAATATCAGAGTTAACTAGAGGCAAAAGCACTTTTTTGAATTTGATTTTGGGAAGTTGTTAAAAGTTTTAAGGCTTGCTTAAATAGGATTATAGGTTGCTATGAAGCAATACTTATCCAATTAACTAGAATGACAACAAAGTACTTCAAAGGCAAATAAAGGTTGCACAGTTGTTATCAAAGTTTAGCTTTTAGTCCTTTTAATATTAAGATCTCATTTTCTTAAAGACTGACAACTCACTGAGACTTAAAGCATAAGAAACTGTTTTGATAAAACAACTAGAAGAACTTACTGCAATCTTTCAATATTAAGAGCCAACTAACAGTTAAGAAACCTTTGTCTTTTTAACTGAAAACAAAATTCTAATTTTGCTGTGTACTTGATACTGAGACTTATTTGCTTTAATTTTATACAGCATGACCATATTAAATTTTTCTACAAACTTTTTACAACTTTCTTTTATCAAAAGACATATTCTTTAGCATGCAGAAATGTTTTTCTTACTACTTTAAGTAGTTTTGATTAGAACTTAAAACTATTACTTTAACCTTCAGTGAACACTGAAAAATAGGCTACTGTAAACTGTTACACTAGCATTCTTCAGATTGATACATTTATGAACGTATATTATCATTTTTGGAAATGTGCTTTATAGCACAATTTCTTGTCAGGCACAAAATATGTCTATATAACTTAGCAAACTTTAAGAATTTTGGTTACTACAAAAATTCTCAGGCTGTTTGCATATATATATATACTGTTATACATTAATACAGTATTATTATTAAGATAT
This sequence comes from Manis pentadactyla, assembly GCF_030020395.1. NCBI lineage: Eukaryota > Metazoa > Chordata > Mammalia > Pholidota > Manidae > Manis > Manis pentadactyla. The sequence goes on along the minus strand of NC_080023.1, from coordinate 29,524,620 downwards.
TTATTTGCTAGACTTGTTTACTTATTTTTAGCAACTATGCTAGATTACTTACAGAACTTTTACTGAATATTAGACAAAGCCAAGCCTTTAAGTATTTTATTCTTAAAAGATTTAACAGATAACATCAACTTAAATGACCTTAGGTAAACTTAGGCAGCTGATAACAACAAGGACATGCCAGCCTCAGCTAAACTCAAATTAGCATTCATGCTTAACATTTTTTACTAGATTCTCTGGAAGTTCCAGAATGCTTAATCTTCACAAGTGCTTGTTTTTAAATAAAATATTTTTCATCTATACACTTAGACACACAAACGTACAAACTGAGATACAACGACTACAGTCAGCAACACTTTTTTTCATATAAAACCATATACACAGACAAACTGACATAAAGATTTGAGTTTCTAATATTCAATTGCCTTCTTTCTTCTTAGCTTCTTGTCTGTGGCTTCTGGAACTAGAGGGCGGGAGGGGTGTGTTCTGGTGGGGGAAGAGGGTGGTGAAGGTGGAAGGAGAAGGGGAGGGTACAGCCATCAGAAGAGGAGAGCAGGACAATGGCATGGTTGAGAATGCAGGACTTTAAGATGGAGGCAACACATGTGAAGACGAAGGACTTAAAGATGGTGGTGGAGAGGGGGAGGGGATTGCGAGTTGAGGAAGGTGGGCAACTGAGGTTTTCTGGAAGATCTGAAAAGGAAGGACTGAGCAGAGTAAGAGGCTGACAATCTTTAACTAGAGATTGTGCCAGGAGAACCTGAGTTATAGAACACTTAATATAAAGGTTTTGACGGGAGTGCAAAGTCCAAAAAGCCTGCACATATGGGATTTCATTCTACTTTCTGCTCTGGTGGCAATAATTAGTTAAGTCGGTGAGGAGGCTAAAATCAAAAGTTCCCTCAGGGGGCCAGCGAGATTGGTTGTCCAAGGAATACTGAGGCCCTGCCTCAGAACAAAGGAAGACTAACTTCCATTTGCGGACTTCCCGGGACAGAGTAGCCAGATTAGAAATGAGACACCGCAGCGGGGTCTGAGCCTCTGCTTTCATGGGCTGGTTTCCCATGTCTGCGTTCACTTCCCAAAAAAAAATCCCACTGAGAGGAGCGCGCCCAGCGTCCCAAGTGCACCAAGTCAGGGGAGACGGCCTGGGAGCGTGGGTGAGGGACGTCTCCCCCACCACAGGGCCAGGTGCAAGTATCCCGGATACTCGCAACGGATGGGCTGAATGCCCGGACCTAGATGTAGCTACAATTTTGGACGGAACAGGTGAAAAGGAGTTAGGAAGGGAAGCAGAACGGAGAAACTGAGGGACTCACCGGAAAATAGTCCAAGCAGCGGAGAGCAGGCTGAGGTTCCGGGTCAGGGAAGGAGGGGGCGGGGCTTCCAGTGGCCAGTCAGAGCCCCATGCTCACACTCTTCCCGGGTTTCGGCACCAAATGTAAGATAAATTCTAGCCGAAATAAGCAGGCAAAGTGAGGCAACAAAGGGCCAGGTAATTTATTTGAATACCCCTGGGTGAGGTTCTGTGGCCTTCTTGTCACAGGCCAGAGAAGTCACACCCAGTTGGGGAGGTGGGGGCTGATGATAGGGATTAGGAGGGGGAGGAGTGGGCAAGCTATCCTAGGGGGTGTGTAGAGGTATGATTGGCTGAAGGTGACATAATAGACAACTAGAAACTTTTTTCCTTCCAAGAGAGAGGAGGCTGACATCCGGGTCCCAGTTGGCACATCAGGATGGAATTCAGGGAGAGCTGTCCCCTTTCCATATACGGCACGGACTTTGGGGTCTGGTCTGTTCTCCCCCTATGGCATCTCTCTGTTCTGTTTGCATGTCCTTGTTTTTCCTTTCTCCAGCCTAACATTAAGTTGTTTAGCTGTTAATATTGTTATTGTTGTTATTATCTTAACTATAACTAAAGATATCTTTAAATATAGGTTTAAACTCATGAGAAATTGTGCTTCAATTTAGGAATGGCCAGAGGGAAATTTTGTTCTTTTTTTTTTGTTGAATATACACTTCCTTCCTTGTACCTAAAGTCAAGATTAAGACAGTCAGGTATTTCCCATCCATTCTGAAAGACACATGTTTTTTTCTAGTTCACTCACTGAAGGGAATCTGGATTACTTTGAGTAGACCTCATACTTATTTGATTGACAGTTCTAGTTATGCACCCGTTCCTCTTAGTGTACTTGTCTTTTCCCAAAATGCACATGGAAAAGCCCATGGTGGGGCAACAAAACTGCAATTTTATTTTAATGAGATTATGATGATGTGTGGTTTGGGTGGTTCTTAGTTTTTTTTTTTTTTTTTTGATTGTTCCTGTTCTGAGAACTGGTTGGGACCAGTTTGGCCTAGTCCTAATATTCAAGAGTTTTTTCTTCCTCCAAAGCCTTTGTTGTATGCACTGTGAGACCCCCTACCTGGGCAGAGTTTGGACAATTTTTTTCTTGAACCTTATCTTCCCCAGTTGCTCATGTCTATCTTCCCGCCTACCACTTTGATGCAAGCTTAATATAACTCAGGGGGGGAAACCCTGGGGAAAAAATACCTTTGAAACCAAAATCAATCAAAGGGAGAAATAAAGTTAAGAAACCCATTTATTTCTTACAAGCAGTTGTCCTAGTGATTTCTTTTGATCATTTAAATTTGAATCTCAGAGTATAGCAGCATTCCATAAGTCTGTGAAGTTAGTATTATTAGTATTTCATCATTTTTGTTCCTAAGTGTAACTCTGGGGGGAAAATCCCAGGGCAAAATACTACTGAAACCAAAATCAGTCAAAGGGAGAAATAAGGTTAAGAAAACCTGTTTATTTCTTACAAGCAGTCGTCCCATCTGTCTCTTGACCAGGCTGCAGCAACAGAGGGCTCCACCCAACCTCTCCAGGTTCATTGGCAATTACCTGTTGATATGTGGTGGACCACTTCTAAACACCCCTTGAAACACCTATTGATATGCAGATGCACTAAAGCCAGGTGAGAGATTCTGGAAATACTGCAATTTTACCCAAACTTACTTATATGTATTCTTGATTCTCTTGTTTTCTCTCCAGATCACAATATATTTGAAAATATTTATTAACATATATTATGTAATGCATTGAAAAGGCAGTGTTGCTATCCTATGACATTTCTCCAGACATCTCCTCTAACATATTTCCAGAAACTGAAGATATATTTTTATGTAAAAACATATGTTAGGCTCTATGTTATTAGCCCTGAATATTTCATTCACTCCCTTATATTTTATGTCCTAGGAGAGTTCAAAGGACTAAAAAAGTGTGAATCCAAAAGCAACTTAGAAATTTAGTGTTCTTTTTATGCCAAACCAATTTAAACTTCCTGAATGTAGAAAATGCAGATTTTTCTTCCCCCTCATATAATGATATAGTTTCGGTTGGTTTGTTTTGAATTCAGTATATGTTAGAAAGTCCTAAGTAATCTATGATATTAAATTATTTTATTTTGTTCTGCTCTATCACTAGATATCACAAAACAAAGTTAGTAGGGGATAGTAAGCTATGGTATTTCTACTGGGTAATCAACATCAGAGGCAGCAGGGGCTTTTCTAAGTTACTATTTTATCCCCAGCATTTAGCATAGAACATTTGCCAATCAGAAGTTGTTTTTAAAGTAAAATATATTCTTACACAAATTTTCTTTATTATTATTTACCCAACTTTGAAATACAGCATTTTGAAAAAGAGTTATAGACTCCTATATATGACAATATTAAAAATACACATGACAATATGGTGCCACATAATTCAAACAAAACAGATTTGATCAACAATGCTGAAGAAAAAAATTAATTATAGTGTTTCTATTGTCTCTGTACAAAATTCTACCAAATTTCAGCTATGTGAAGAGACAATCATAATATTCATGCAAATATAAGATAAGTCGATAATGTAGGTGTGCTGGGTACTTAAGAAAAATGTCATTATTACCTGTATTGTGTGACTTAGGGGCCTTTTTCAGTTTTTTTTAAATCGCAATTTATTAGTTTTTTTCTTATTTGAAAGGGCTTTCATAAAACTCCGTCCACATTTTTTTCCATTTATACATTGTATTTTCAGCTACTTTAGTAACAAAACTTAGTGGTATATTTGAACGTAAAACATCCAACTTTTAAGTAAGCAAAGTCACAAATTTGTATTCTAGTATTGTACTTTTGCCTAGGTGGTTTTGGTAAGACTAAATAAAATACTTCTGTGGATCAATGTGTCACAATCAATGCTATGATATTGTAGATTAGTGGTTCCTCAAGATTAATTAACAGGCAAATGAGAGATATTGTGGATTTTGTTCCAGACTACTGCAATAAGGTGAATATTGCAAAGCCAAATAAATTTTTTTGTTTCCTGGTGCATATAAAAGTTATGTTTGCATATACTGTAGTCTATTAAATGTGCAATAGCATTGTCTAGAAAAAAGTACATACCTTAATTAAAAAATACTTTATTGCTAAAATAAATGCTAACCATCATATGAGATTTCAGCAAGTTATAATCACTGATCACAGATCACCATAACAAATTAATAATATTGAAAAACTTTGAAATACTGTGGGAGTTGAAGATGTTATATGGAGACACAAAGAGAGCAAATGCTATTGGAAAAATTATGCCAGTAGATTTGCTCAAAGCAGGATTGCCACAAACCTTCAACTTGTAAAGAATGCAGCATCTGAAAAAAACAAAAAAAAGAATGCAGCAGCTGTGAAGCATAGTAAAGCAAAGAGTAATAAAGTGAGGTGTGCCTGTACATTAGCCTTAGAGAAGTCGTTTATTTGCATAAATATCTGTTTTCTGTCACCACTGTTCTTACAGACTGGTCTGGGTTTTAGACCCTTCTGCTCATGTTAGAACTCCTGCTCATGTGTTTTCTATACTACATAGAAATGCTAGTTCAGTATGTGACAATGTTTGTGATGGTTAATTTTGTGTATCTGTTTCACTGGACCATGGGGTCCCAGATCTGTGGTCAAATATTTTGGTGGTTTCTGTGAGGGTGTTTTCAGATGAAATTAACGTTTAACTCTGTAGACTGAGTAAAGCAGATTGTCCTCCATAACGTGGATGGGTTTCATCCAGTCAGCTGAAGTCCTAAATAGAAAAAAAAACTGACTTTCCCCCAAATAACAAAGAATCTTGTTGCCCTATGCTGTTCACACTGGGGCATTGGCTTTTTTTCTTGCCTTTGGACTTGAACTGAGGCATCAGCTCTTCCTGAATCCCAAGCCTACCACCTTTGGACTGGAATAGCAACACTGGCTCTCCAGGGTCTTAGGCCTTTGGACCTGGACTAGAACTAAACAATCAGCTTTCCTGGATCTGCAGCATGCCAGTTCACCCCACAGACATTGGGACTTGCTCGGTACTTGCCAGCCTCCATAGTTATGGGTGCCAACTTGTATCTCTTTATACACACACACACACACACACACACACACACATCCTATTGGTTTGGTTTCTCTGGAGAACCTTTCCTAATATAATGCTATAAATGTTTCTATTGGGAAAATAGTACAATTGATTTTCCTATTTATATTCTCTGAGAGCAAAAAATGTCATTATAAACATAAACCAAGGCAATCTTCTGTTTTTTCATAACAGTTCCAAATGAATGCCAAACTTAAAAATGTTTCCTTTGCATGCTGTATTCTTTCCTTAAAAGCATTTCTGAATAAGATGAAAACTAAAAGCTAATAATATACTTTTGTTTTTATTGTGTACATTTAAAAAGCAGTATAATAACATCTAAGCCACCAACATCAGAAAACATTTTCCCATTGTCATTTATATATTTAGCTTATCAGGAGAATTAGTTATGGCATTGATCTGCTAAAATAGAGGCTTTTTGACTATGATGTATTATTTTCATGATTTTTATGATAACTCTGGGTAGTTAAAAAAAGGCAAATTCCAAAATGCAGTTCCCCTTATTATGTAAAATATATATGAGAGTGGTAATTTATGATCAAGATAGGGTTTAAGAAACATAAGACTATAAATGGAGCTATAATATATATTCTTGCAATAAAGACTGTAAAATACAAATCAAATAAATAGGTCTTATGAAGAAATTATAATTTGAGCAGAAGAGGTTGAAATTAAAACTGAAAACATTCTTGAGGTATTCATTTTAATTTTGCTGAAACAAAGCAGAATACAAATAATTGCTCATTTGTAGATGGGTTTTTATGTACTTGTCTTTTACTGGGGCCACTAAGTCAAATCAGACAACATATAGGCCACACTTCTGGACATTTATAAGAAATTATTTTTCCATATTTGACCATCAAACAAATATATCATATCACACTTGTAAAGCTTCTATAAGCCATAAGCATTTTTCAGATTTCACCAGGACCCCTCCAATGTATAATTTATTTTGTGTAAACATTTCCACTAAAGAAACAAATACCTTCCTCAACATCAGCTCTGCACTCTCTCTGAATGATTATGGACTTCCCAACAGAAAAATTTTGAAATATGTGTATCTACCATTCTTCTTCTTGAAAACAGTCCTCAAAGTGCTCCTCCTTGCCTTGGTCTCCTCACCCCCATATCTGGCAATGTGATTTTTGTTTATTGGCCATTTAAAGGTTTTCCTGGTGAAAAAGACTGCAGTTCTACATCTCCTTTCTACATTTTGTACAGCCCAGATATTAATCTGTTCCTTCCTAACTGTGATGTATAACTACCACCATTATTGTGTTTTTTCCCCTTAGGAAAGTGCAGACTATAAAAAGAGTGAGTTATCTTTGATTTGATTTTCAGTAAAGCTCGCTCCTTCTCTTTTATACTTTGATGTACTTCTTGCCAGTCCTCTGCATGATCTTTTATTTGTTTTCATCTTGTTCTATATCATCTGCTGCTACCATCATCATTTTCACTTTGGGAATCTTCTTTTTTTCTTCAGAATCACTGTCTTTGCCTAGACTTTTACTTCATCTTGGTTTTCTGTAGCTTCACTCCCAATAATCCCATTTGCCTGACTCTGCAGCTCCTATTTTGCTGGAACAATGGCATGGGTACTTTTCTAAAGTTTTCTTTTTGATTTAGCAGTTTTCTAGTATCCTTTTGTTTTCATTGTGAATCTCTTCCTTGCCCTGTTCTTATTGATATTAACTTGCCTCTTTTGTTCTGTAGTGCAACAGGTTGACCTATCTTAAACCTCTGTCATTGCCTGGCTTAAAAAGTGTAAGTAATCCTGTGTTTAGGAAGTCTGCTGTGATATTATCTTCTTTATCTAGCATCTATTCATAGTCACATAAGAAAGTTTCTCAAGTATAGTTATACCGGTTCATATTTCTCATCTTTAAAGAAGGCCAGTAGATGGTGATGATATGATTCTTTAAAATGCACTAAATTCTGGATAGTTTTAATGTCTCAGTTTATTATTGGAATCTACCTAATCCATCGCCTTCAACAAGTGGGAGCTGCAAAATGGAGATGTGAATTGCTGAAGGAAATTATCAGCCTCCTGAGAAAGCTTCTTAAAGCTTCTGGAGATGTTGAGTTTGGAACAAGAGACTCCTTTCCTCCCAACTCTGGGCCATTTTTATTTTTTGTCAGATTATTTAATTCCTTTCTTCAAACAGTCATTCATGATTTTCAAGCATCTAAGGAAGCTTTACCACAACCATATGAGACAGGAATAGAATTCTTCCCTTCAAGTTGTTAGTGTAGATAAGAGGAAATTCATGAAGAAATTAATCATCTCTTATTAGTTATAGTACTAGGTCTGCTTGTGGATTGTTATTATACTAAGGCTCCCATTCAGAACCTTTATTATACTGAAGCTCAAATTCCATTGAGTAAAACCAAAACTGACTTTTTGTGATTGGCTCTTCAAACTATCAACACACTTCCAAAGTTTATGGCTTGAGACCTTTCTATATTGTCCAAGTTTTACTGCATTTTCTAAGACTCTTCATCAGTCAAATCAGTATAAGCTTTTGCTGTCTTCATGAACACCAATTTATCTCATCCTTTTCTTGCATTGTATTTAAGTGGCAGCAAATTATAATGTTTTAAAATTTCTACTACAATTGTTTTAGGCTCAAACTTAATATTTCATAAGATTTTATTCTTGATACCCATAATCTGTTTGCAGTTTTTGTGTGAAAGACATGAAGTCAATAATTCTCTGCTAGCAGAACAGATTGTTCTTTTCCCACTGTAGAAGTATTTGGCTCATGATACCACAGAGGTCTTGCATAGACTTTCCTGAGATTCTTTGACTGGATTTTCTCATCATTCTGGGCAGCGGGCCTGGTGGTGGCATGTGTCCCTGTTCACAGAGAGCCTCAGGAAGTTGTTCCTGCTGACATTGTATTGCCATTGCTCCCCCACCACAGCCTTATCCTTTTCTCCCTCAACCGTATCCCTCTTCCTGCTCCTGCTGACATTACCTGATCAGTGCTCCTGCTCGCAGTGTGCAAGCCTCACGCGATGTAGGTCTGTCTGAGCTACGACTGCTGGTGCCAGCACTACCTTACCTACTTCTAACATTCCAAGCAAAGCCTTCCTGTAAACATACTGCTTACACAACGGTATTCCTCCATGGTCTGACTCAGACATCGTCAAGCCCAGGGATGCATCCCAAATATGCAGATTCCAAGAACCTGAGACCTACTGAGTCAGAATCACTTGAATATGAAAGTTTAATGAGACTTTTATAAAGAAAAAATAAGTTTAAGGAATGTTATATTCATGCAAGTAAATAAATATAAGGTATTGTCTCTATTATCAGCCTTCTTTGGGGAAAAATAATGCTTTATTCACTTTCAATCTTTCCAAAATGAGAAAATCAGTTTAAAGTTGTTGTTAATCAATATGGCCATAATTAGGCAGGGTACTCCTTTTATCAGTCACTTATTGGTCTTTGTCTTGCCTACAAACAGCTGCCATGAACCCAGACATCAGTTTGGGATCCATTCAGCTTAGTGATGGGAGCAAAGACAGATGAAACTAAGTGAATAGTTTAGGCTCAGAGATCCACCTGTGGAAAACCTTAGTTGGGTAATGGATGGGCAGTTTACCTGTCGATTCTAGCCTCGTGATCTTTTTAAAATACACCTGAGAAGACTGTTCTATATCCAGAGGTACAGGGATGCAATGACTTTCCCTTCTGTAGAAAAGTGAGAAATGAAAGAGATATGGAGGAAAAAGAGACAAATTTGTATCTCATATTGAAAGTAAACCTGTAGACTTTTTGTACTTTATGTCCTTGGATGACAGAGTCAGTGTCTAGCCTACCTGTGTATTTCATTCATTTCCCATTCTGGTTAAGAATCAAGTCAAATCAATAAAGTGGATATTACAAGAGACCTTCATTGTTGGGAGAAAGAAAAGACCCCAGGGAAAAGAAGAGCTCATGGGCAATTTAGTCAAGGTGCTAGAAATCAGAGTGGCATCCAAAGATGCTTCGAGATTCTCTTAAGCAGTCATGCTGATTCAACATATTATGGACCAGGACAGGAACAGAAGTAGTCAAACTAGTCTAAGTTTTTTGCCTTTAATGAGCAATGCAAGGCAGTTAAGGTGCTCAAGGGAGGGTGAAGGTGAACTCTAAGCACAGACTAGGGAAGTACCATATGGTTGTCTATGTATTTTAGTTATTATTAATTCAACAAACAAACATCAAGTCCCTTTTATATTCCAAGACAGTGTTCTAGGCAGTAGGTATATAATAGTGAATGACAGGAAGATAATACCTGCCTTCATGGAACTTAGAGACAATTAAACAAATATTCCAGTATTTTTAGTCTGAGATAAATGACAGGAAGAAAAACTAAATGAGAGAGGAAAAAAGGAAACCTAATTTAAGTAGACGATGGGAAGTTACACAAAGATTCTTTCCACAACTCATGTTTGAGGTGATGTTTCAAGAGAGTTGGAGTTATCTAGGTGAAAGAAAAAGTGGGAAGGTTAGATGGGAGCAATAATTTACTAAAGAAGAGGAACTGAAAAATTCCAACTGTAACTGGATCACAGTGAGCTAGATTATTCAGAACCTTAAAAACCCTGCTTGGCACTTTTAAATGTTTATATCAACTTTATTTTAAAAAGTAGGAATTATAGTTCTATAAAGTTACCATTTGGCCAAAAAAATATAACCACATAAGTAATGAGAGATAATTCAAAATTACATCAGAAAGGAATATGAGAGTCTGGTTTCTTTTTAGCACTGAATAATATTCCGTTGATTGGATGGACCACTTAATTTATTCCTTCACCAACTGAAGGACATATTGATCACTTCTAAGTTTTAGAAGTAATGACTAAAGCTGCTCTTGAACATCTGTGTGCAGGTTTTTGTGTGGACATGTTTTCAGTTCTTTTGGGTAAATACCAAAGAGCACAATTGCTGCATCAGACAGTAAGAGTTTGTTTACTTTGGTAAGTAACTGTCAAACTGTCTTCGGAGTGGCTGCACCATTTCGCATTCCTGCCAGCAATGAAAGAAAGTTCGTTTCTCCAGTGTTTTGTATTCTGGCCATTTCTAACAGGTATGTATTAATGTAGGAGCATCTCATTGTTTTAGTTTGCATTTCCCTGGTAATACATGATGTGGAGTATCTTCACATGTTTATTGCAGTCTATATATATATATTTTTTTATTTCAGAAAATACGTTGTCAGATCCAGATTACTTTGAATATATTTTTTAGATCTTTTATTTTTCTCGTTATCAAGCTGATGCTTCTTCCCTCCACCTTCCTGAATACGTGCAGTGTGTTTTTAAAACCTCTTTCAATATCTTTGGCCTCTACCTCTAAAATCTGTATCATTCCTGAATCTGTTTTGGTTGCTTGATTGATTTCCTCATTTGGGGTTGAATATTCTTACTTATTTGCATGTCTGCTAATTGTTTTATTGAGTACAAGACATTGGGTATTCTACATTACTCAATGCCGAATACTTCGAATTCTTCTGCATATTGTTAGGCTATTTTCTGAAATTCAGTTATGTTACTAGAAAAGGCTTTGATCCCTAAAATGGTGGCTTTTTAAGTTTTGCTTGCAGATCAAACAAAATCTATGGCTAGTTCTGAGGCAGCACCTTCTGCGGACTTTACTTGATGCTTCTTGTGTTAAGAGGTTTTTCCACTCTGAATACTGAGTACCTGATTTAGCTGAAGCCCCCCATGAGCTCTGAGGGTTTTTCTCCCAGCCTTTCCGGGGGTTCTTTCCCTGACTTCATTGCTTCTTTTCAGGTGTGAGCTGTTTGGTATGTATCTTATTCTTGAGAGGAACACTTTGTGGATCTCCGGAGTTCTCTCTTGTCTGTTATCTAGGTTTACCTCAGCTCTGGATCTTGTGTTCTCAACTCAGCAGAACCTCTGGTTTTGTTTTTATTGTTCCTACTCCCTGTTCAATGGAAACTCTCCAGACAGCTCAGCCAATTGCATGACTTATCTCATTTGTTTTTCTTCTCTTAAGATTATACTTCTACTACTTGTTGTATAATATCTGAAAATTGCAGTTTCTTATGTTTTGTCTAGTTTGTAAGTCATTAAGGTGAGATGCTAACTCTATTCCATTTTGTTCCATCACAGAGAGGGAATTCTCCACATTTAAAATTAATCTGTTAAAATTTCTTATTTATTTATTTAGTGAAATATACTTTGCAAGGAAGAAGATATTTCACACATATTTTCTGCCCTGAAAACTCTAAACTTAGAGATTTTAGTAATGGATGAGTTCATTATAACATCAGTTTAATTCATCAGTTAAGCACCACAAGTTTTATTAGAAAATTTAACAAAATATCCCTACAGATAGAAATGATAATAAACAAATGGCAGCTATATACAACCTAAGTGAATATACATGTTGAACTCAAGAAACTTGATAAAAAATAATATGTATTGTGTGAGTCTATGTATACAAATAGCAAAAAACATGAAAAACTCATCTATAGTATTAAAAGTTTGAATCACAGTTTCTTTGGAATGTGTAGTGATTGAATAAAGAAAAATGGGGCTTTCTTGGGTGCTGATAATGTATTAATAAGTTTTGTAAATATTTTCTCTAGTCTCTCTTAGTTTAAGTGAGATTGTTATATTTTAATTCTATGAGAAATTTTAATTTATACCTAGTGAAATTTGTATTTGATATTTTTTTGATTCTAGCTTTGTATTACTACTCCTGTATTCTTTTAAAACATTTTAGGTTTAAATTTTTATAATTGAATTTAAATCTATGCTCCATTTAAAATACTTGTTGACGATGAAAGTGAGATAACATCCTTTTTAATCAACTTTTTTTGTTAATAGATAGCTAGTTGGTCCAACATCATTTTTTTGTTATCAAGGATTTAAAATACCACATTTTCCTTTTCAATTTTCAATATTCACATTTTCCTGGTAAAGACAATATGTAAAATAAATAAATACTAGTATTTCTTTTGAAGGCATATAAGAAATAAGACTGTATTGAAGAATTACTAGTCAAGTTTCTAGAGACAGAGAAAGGCCAAGAGAGGTAAGCATTTGCCAAGGGAGCTCAGTGCAACATGTCACTCTGGGTTCTTAACCTGAAGTACCTCACCCTAGGGGTAAGGAAAAGCCATGAATACATATATAATTCCTTCTAGAAAAAGAAAAATTTATCCTATACATCAACTTATTTACTACAAAGGATTGTGCAAATACAGTATCTGGAACACAATAAAAAATTCTAGGCATTAAGAAAATAAAACAGCATGAATAAAACCCAAGGAAACAGAGCACAGAAAGAGCAAAACAAGAGTCCAGTTATTGGTATTTTTTAAACAAGCCTTAATATAACTATTTGATATACTGCAAGAGTTAAAAGACAAGATAATTTTTTTGCAGGGTAATGGATACCATAAAGAGAATCAAGGGTAATTCTAATCCAAAAAATATATAATGACTAAAATCAAGAATTCAAAGGATGACTGTAATAGTAGATGAGATACACATGCAAAAATTATTCATTATGGGTAATAATGAATAGAAAAAATGTACCAAATTAACTACATAAATGTAGCAACACAATATGCTTATGGTTTGAGAAATTAAATATAATTATGGTGTTAATTATTTACAGAGTCATGGAATCAAGGTTATCTCAATAAAAAATCTCATGGATTTTTTCCTGTATATGTGTATAGAATTGGAAAGGTAGATTCTAAATTTTACAGATAATTTCAAAAAAAACAAGAATAACCAATGTTTTTGAAAACAAATGGGAATAAATAGCTCTAGGTGATATAAAAACTTATTGTAAGACTAGTAATTAAAAAAAAAAAGGTCATGTAATCAAAGGGAACAATCATGAAGTTTCCAGAAATGTATATGTTATAATTTATTTCTTCTAGCTTTGAGATATAATTGACAAAATATATATATATTTAGGTTGTACAATGTTTTTAAGGTGTACTGTGTGAAAATGTAATATACAAGACACTGATGAATGTACCACAATCATTTAAATTAACATATCCATCACCTCACATAATTCCATTTTTTTGTGATGAGAACACTTAACATCTACTCTTCATAAATTTCAAGTGTACAAAACAATGTTATTAACTATAATCACTATGCTACACATTAGATTCCATAATTCATTCATCTTATACCTGAAAGTTTGTATCCTTAGACTACCATCCAGAAAAATCTTATTAAATCGAAAACCCTAGAGATCTAGAGATCACTGAAATAAAAGGGTTTATTGAGCCTGTTACAGATGTCAGCCAGAAAAAGGACTGAGTCCTGGGTCAGGAAGTTTCTGCTTCACCAGCAGCAAGTCCAGTAACAGAAGCAACTTGTCCAGCAGACTCAAGAAACAGAGCACATTTCTGAGAGGTCTCAAGGAAAGAAAGTTCTTTAAATTCACATTGGCTGCAGATAAGGAAGGTAGGCTAATGGGAAGCTGGTGAAGTCCAGGAATAGGGGGTTAGTCCCTAGAGAAGGCTCATGGATTGGTTTTTGGTGATGGTCAGGCACTGGTCATGAGGAAGGGGGATGCACTGTTTGTGGGGAACCTTCTAGATGATTGTTGAAATGACTTCATCCAGGATTGTGGAATTAGCTATAGTCCATGGCTATTGACTGATTAACTTCCTTTGTCTCTCTCTCCTTCATTCTCTGGCCCTTATGTCAATTTAGGACATTTCAGAAATTTTTGCCTTGACAATATGTACATTAGTGTGGACTTGTTGGAAAGGTTAAGCACTGGCATGTTAATCACAACAAACTCTTCAGGCATTCCAAAGTGTGGAAGACATTTCACAGATTTTTCTGTGCCTGTTCACAACCTCAGTCTAGTTATTAAAATAAGGCTAATTAAACCATTTTAATTTATTTTTTAGTTAGAATTTGAGCTCTGAATGGATTGCCTGGGTTAAGGGTTTGGCTCTGCTGCTTACGGGCGATGCCTAGCTGACAATGTCAGTATTGTGATCAGATCTTAGAGAGCCCTTATTACCATTTTCTCTCACCCTCTTCTTCTGACCCCCATTCCAGTGTGCTGTTTCCAACAGGCAGATTACACCTCTTAAGCAACTTGAGTCTGCTTTGTCCATATCCAGAAAGACCCTGACGTTCCTGGGATTTTGTATTCTCACATGGCCACCAAAGAATGAATACAGGGAATGGAGGAATCAGGTTGAAACTCCTTCTGTGGGACTCTGCCTGAGATGTCACCCTTACTAGGCATTCTACCTTTCCTGCCCTGTTTCTTTGGCTCACTTTCTGATTCTCCCTGAGCCCACTTCTTAGTAAACCCCTAGCACAAGAATCTTCATCTCAGAATCTTTTTCTGAAAACACATCTGAAGACCCTGCATAACATGAAACTAGTTGTGTTACTTCCTCAGTTTTTTCCACTGTAACCTGGACAAAAAGAACAATCTTCTTACAAAGTTACTATGGGAACCAAAACAATTAGCAGAGAGCTGGGTGTGTGCTTTGCATAAATATTGGCTACTATATCAGTCGGATCATTCAGTGATACATCAATTCGTTTTGGAAAATTTTACAGGGCTGGTGAGATTTTCATGTATGTGTGTGTGTTTTAATTTACCATCATCTCATGATTTGTATGTAGTAACTGTTTCTCAGTTTCATTGAATAAATAGTTATACTACATTTTTTATTTTATTGTATTGGATGACTTTCAGGGAGAAAGATATGTTACTGTGTTACTTTTTGACAAGATATCAAATCAGTTTCAATAGGAATTGATTTTACTACATTGTTATCCTCATTGCTTATAGATGCAGTTATTTCTTAAAAGGACAAAATCAATTATTTTGTATTGTCCTTCATCCACAAATTGTCTAAAAAAGGCGGTAAATCCAGGAAATGAATACATAAAAAGGACAAAGAATCCCAGTATATTTTTGAAAGTACAAAATGACTCCCCCTTTTTTTTTTTTACTCAAAAGGCCCTAACTCCGATTTTGTGAAGTGCTGCATGAGGCTCTTGTCAGCATGATTCCCGTTAAAGTCAATGATCCCAGCTGACTGTAATGGGAATCCCACTGCTACAACCCCAGGAAACCCTTTGCACATTTAGTTATGTCTATAAAACTGCTTAGGCAATTTAGGTATTATTTTGTTTCAATAAGAAAAAAATAATTTGGTGTTTTCAAAAGCCTTTAGTGTGCACCAAAAAGCACAGTCTAAAACAGTTTAATACAATTTTAAAGAAAGAATGCCCCACATAATTGGATGTTGTAACTAAGTTTTGGCACCACTTAATTTCATCTCATGTAACAAAATGACGAAATGCAGTTCAATGACATGAGCTTTTAAATAAGAATACAGTATCTAACATGACGACCTGGTTGGAAAGAATCTACCTTTCCAATTCTATACACATACACAGGAAAAATTCCATGAGATTTTTATTGAAATAACAACCATAGGGGAATGGAGGAAATTGGTTGGAACAACTCTTTCAATGGGAATTCTGGAACAGGAGTACAGACGTGGCAGCAAATAAAGAGAGGTCATGTAGTAAATGCAAGAGCATGTCAGGAAAAAAAAAGACCACGTTGTTAGCTGTTGAAGATGATCAAGAAATTTTATTTATCTCCTCCACTTCTTTCCTTTGCAAATCAGAGTGACCATAAAACAGTGAACATTTCTTTAGAAAATTGAGAGGAGGAAAAGAGAAACTAAATGTGTTCAAATTTATGAATCACAAATTTGTTAATTTTTGGTCTTATTTGTCATCTCTCTCTCATTTCTCTCCGAGTTCATTGCATTCCTCTCTTGTTTTTCTCCATCCAAACACACACACACGTAATCACACACACACACATACACATTCTGAGTGCAGAGATACACGAATATTTTTCACTTCTGTT
Source organism: Manis pentadactyla (assembly GCF_030020395.1). Taxonomy (NCBI): domain Eukaryota; kingdom Metazoa; phylum Chordata; class Mammalia; order Pholidota; family Manidae; genus Manis; species Manis pentadactyla. Next base: position 29,508,265 of record NC_080023.1, on the reverse strand, counting down.
TTCTGGTGACCAATCAAAAACTCTATAGAAACCAAGGGAGCTATGAAACAAAAGGGTTTATGAAGCTTTTACAGTTGTTAGCCAGATAAAGGACTGAGTCCTGGGACAGGAAGTTCTGCTTCAGCAGCAGCAAAGCCAGTTCACAGAAGCAACTAGTCCAGCAGACTCAAGAGGTGGCACACTGATGAGGGGGTCTCAGGGAAAGAGGGTTCTTTAAATTCACATTGGCTACATTTAAGGAAGGCAGGCTAACATAAAGTGGGGACAGTCCGCGAGTAGGCAGTCAATCCATACAGAAGGCTCATGGATTGGTTTTCGATGATGGTCAGACACGGGTCATGAGCAAGGGGGATGCGGTGTTCTTGGGACCTTCTAGATGATTGCTAGAGTGACTTCATGCAGGAACATGCGGTTTCAGTTAGCTATGGCCTGTGCTATCGATGATGGCCTCACCTTGTCTCTCTCCCTCATTCTCTGGCCCCTATGTCGCTAAATTTTTTAGTGAGTTAATTCACAAAATAAAGAATTCTTCTTTATTGCTAGATAGAAGTAGTTCATTGTGGTAAGAGCAGCTTCTGTAGAGTCAGACTTGCTCAAAAGGAAGCCCACGCCCACACTTAATAGTTAAGTCAGCTTCGGTAATAGCCGAGCCTGACAATTCCTTCTGATCTCTAGAATATGTGTGACGATAGGATCTATCTCCTAACGTTACTATGAAGAATATATGTGTAAAGTACTTAGACTATCTTGCATTTTATAAGATCTATAAATGTAAGATAGTAATCTAGATTATCTACATCCATATTTCACCTAGGCATTTTCCTTTATGCATACATTGCCTAAGGGAAATGAGAAGGAAATAAAAGTAAGTGGATTCATCATAAGACATTGTGTTTGACACAGTATTGTGCATTCTGTAAGTATGCTGCAAAGTGGTATTTATTAATGTCTTTATAACAAGTTCTCAGAGATTAAGTAACTTGTAGATCATGAACCTGCTTATTGGTGGAGCTGTGAATCAAACTTAGATTTTTCTGGCAACATATCAGTTCATTCCAAAGCAATTTTTATATACTGGATATGTGCTGGGTGATATCCTTGAACAAAACAGAGAAGGCACTTCTCTGATGCTTCTCATATTCTATAAGGAAAGAGAAAATAAACCTGTTAATAAATGAAAGATAATTTTATCAGTGATAATTCTCTAAAGAAAATAAAATGAGATAATTTAGTAAATCATAACTCGGGAAAGTAAGTATATGGTAGATAAAGGTATCAGAAAAAGAACACTCAACAGAGTTAGCATATGATCTGAAAAATTAATGATAAGAAAGAGTCCACAGCCAATCTAGAATGGGGTTAGGGGGAGGGTCAGATTTCAAAGCAGAGAAAACGTAATAAGAAAGGCTTTGGTGTGAGAGAGAGGGCAGGGGGTGCTTAAAGATGCCAGCTTGAGCAACTGGGTGAATGCTGGCCAGGCCAATCCAAAGGGAAAGGAATGAATAAGGAATCAACTACAATAATTTGACTTTGGACAAGATAAATATACAATACCTTGATAGATATTCAAGGGGAAATGAGTTAGCAACTGACATGTAAGTGTAGAGCTTAACAGGAAAATCATCTTCAAAGGTACAATGTTAATTTTGTTGCCTGCCCTAAATGAAAGCACCTGGAGAAGGACGTGTAGAAAATAAGATGGCTCAGGCACAAGGTTTGGGAGACTCCAGATTTTAAGATTAAGCAGAAAAATATCTACTCAGTTAAAGAAACTGAGAAGGGGAAGTCTGGTCTACACAGAAAACAGATTGTATTGTCACAAAAGCCAAGGGAAACAAGCTTGTCAAAGAGACATGAAAGATCACTCTTATTCAAGAGTCAAGCACCATGAACACAGAGGACAGTTTGCAACATGGATTTCAGGGTGAAATATGGAGTGGCTTGGTAAGAGGTCTGATTGCTCAGGATGAGAGAGAGATTTGGAGGTAGGGGAATGGAGGAAATTGGTTGGAACAGCTCTTTCAATGGGAATTCTGGAACATGAGTACAGACCTGGCAGCAAATAAAGAGAGGTCATATAGTAAAATGCAAGAGCATGTCAGGAAAAAAAAAAGACCACGTTGTTAACTATTGATGATCAAGTAGTGAGAGTTAGTGTAATCATGTAGAAGAGAGATAATTTTCACAGCAAAATTCTTAAATATTTAGAATGTATTGAGTGTAGGGCATAAAGAGAAGTTAGCTTAGACAAGTTCAAAAATGTGTTTCTCATTTTAAGAGGTAGAAAAAGGGTGTAAGTCCGGTTGCAGGTGGGTTGGTAAATTTGAATGTGGAGGATTCTAGAACTTTCACATGATTGCATTACTGTCCTTAAGCAAGGATAAAGTAAACCCTCCAGCTTTCTTTAGTTGGTTAGGAGTTTTAACATGGAAGAGACATTGCAAAGTAGTTGTTTTGGAAAGTGAGAAAGTAAACATACTCATTAAAGTGAAGGAAGCTTTCTGTAAAACACTTTGTGTATGAACCAAATCCAAGAATCACATAACCAGAATCACATGAATCAGCAATCAAGGTTCTCTAATAATTTCAAGTTGCTAGTAATTTTTTGCAGGATAAGAAGAATTAGGGGGATATGAGATTTTGAGGATGGCTCCCTAGGTCCTGTCTTCCCATACCAGATGTGTGCTCTCTGACCCAGAAAATAAGTGAAGTCTCTAATTATGTCTGTAGGTCACCTCACACTGAAGGTGAAATTTTAGGTTATGAAATATATCCACCTGATATTTCAGGCAATTGTATAGCTTATGTAACTTTATCTAGCGAACCATGTCTTAGAGATTAAGAGGTGTATTTAGGATAATATACCTTTTAGTCAGGGAACGTTCTGTAGATATGGTCTTTCCCTTCAATACATATAATTAATCTATTTACCTGGAAGTGCAGCTGACACGGATATTAGCTTATGTCCAAGCTCTTTCAAAGGAATTTCCTCACTTTCCCAAGGAAGCAAAACAGACACAAGCCAACTATTTTATCTCCTTGCTCCTCAGAGCTCACTTGTAATCTATGCACTTACAGATTTTAAATGAGATCAGTCATTACGGTTTTTGCTGTTGCTGTTATTTGCTTGTTTGTTTTAGAAAAATAGTAAGGTTAACGAACTGGAAGTCTTGAAAAGATTTTTAAAATATTGGATCCTAGAATAAAAGTGCTTAGGATATAATTGTCTAGTTGTACAATGATTAAACTTTGGAGATGGCAGTAACGGGTGTCAGTAAATTTAAGGTAACTATGGGAATGGAATGTGGAAGTAGAATGAAGGAGAATGGTATAGGATATAAGTCAGCTAGAGAACTGAGAACCTGGCTTAAATGGATTTAATATATATATAATATATATATATACACACATCGATCCTTCAGTTAAACTTATTCTAAAAGCTATCATAGAGAAATTAAAATAGAACGTAAAGTATTTTGTGAATTCAGTGTCTGGAAACTATTGTAATCAGTGTTATTATTCTAAAGGCGTAGCCTTTTAGGGCTGAACCATGTTTTCTTTAATGAAATCTACGTTTCAATGTTTATTCATAAGGTTCTAATTAATTGTCAAGTGCAATCCATCAAAACAAATTGTATACATTTGTGGAACATTGTGTAGAATTTGACCTTCACCAAATTTTACCTTGCTAAATCTTCCTCATACTCTTTGAAAATACCTTCTTACATCAAATGCATTCTACAGTTGTCTTGTATGTCAGGGGAAATACCACTAGAGGAACTGAGTAATAGGTGTGCATTCTATATTTAATGATCAGTCAGCCCTCTTCCACTCAACAACAAACTCATGCATTCCTAAAAATAATAAGAAAAGAATTAACAGTGAATGTAACATTGTTTGCTCCTTGTAAAACAAGAAGTAAAAAAAAAAAAAAACTGAATTAAGATTAGTGCATTACACTAATGTACATATGTACATTTCACATATCTGACTCTAACCTCACCCTCAGAAAGAGAATATAGAAAAGTCCAGGACTATATGGCATAATTGGCAAGATCTTTAAATAGAAGAAAATTTCAGCAGGCCCACTGAGTTAATATTAAAAATATGCTCATTAAGTTGCATGAGAAATACCCAGTGATCCTAAGGGCAGCTCAGGTAATTCTAGGAATGCACTAACAAATCTAACCAGTTATTCATTCTAGAGTGACTGTTAGAGGTAGTTTGGTATCATTTCCATATTAAAGTATATGACTATAAACTAAGCTAGTCAAGAGTTTATCAGGGATTTCCTGTCCACCCAAAGTGCTGAATTACTTGCAAATTATAAACTGCATGTCTTGTGAACTATTAACAGCTTTTGTGGATTACTCACTATTTGGTACTAACTATCAGTAAGGTGCCCTTTGACAAACAGAATGGTTAAGAAAGAGAATACATTTCTAAATAACTTGAAATCTCTTGGAAAGACAGCTAAGTAAAATGTCAGCAATAGTAAAATCTATAGATCTTACTATAGATTCTATTGGAAGATAAAACAACCACAGTGGAAGCTCAGAGCGCACACAGCAAGATCAACACTCTCAGGGTGTTAAGGAAATTTTTCTTTGTTAAATGTATATTAAATTAAAATTTCTTAACAGAATTTCCTAGGCCAAAACTTGGAAGAGCTGAGGCAATAATGTAAATTAATTCATGGAGCAGAAGATCCTAAAGTATATAAGAAAATGTTTGAGATGGTAATGTTGTAAAGGTGAGTTGAGCCTAGACCTTCGAGGATTATAAAACATAGAACTATTAAATAGGTTTATACCAATTTTAATGAGAATCTCTAATCCACTGAAAATCACAGATTACTGTGACTAGACAAAAAAATGACTTATTTTTTCTCATTTTTAAAATTTTTCATATAGGAAATTCGTTTTGTTTCCATAAAGGTAAAGAAAGCATAGTTTATAACATCTAAATTGAATATTCCAAAATGCTTTTTCCCTAATGAAAAAAAAGAGGATTGTAGAAAACTCAGGAAACTGAATAAAGGAGAAAACAGAAATCTAGCTTTCTGTAGGCAGCATATACTGGGGTAAAAATAGTGACTAGCAATTGCAGCAAGGCAAGGTGTTAAGTGCTTGAGGTAGAGCAAGAAAGGAAATTGCTGAAATGCAAAAATAATCCTTATTCATAGGAAGCTGATCATTACACTTTTTCAATATCTAAAATGGATTATTGTAAAATGAAATGATTTCAGTCTTTGATTGAAATATAGGAAAGAGAAATATTAAAAATCCTCAAGTTCAGAAATTGAAGGGGAAAATGAACCAGATAATTGATCATCATTTTGACACCAAAATAAATGGAAATTTAAGGAAATCTTAACTCATTAAAGGACTCAGAATCTGAAAAGTATTGATAAATGTTTAGGAGAAAATGAATATCTGTGAATCAGTTCCAGTGCTAGGTTAGCAGCAATAGGAAGTATTCAACAGGATAAGATTTATGATGAGAGTGAGGAAGATCATCGACAGGAGGGCAATGGAAATATAATTGTGCTAGGTGGTGTAATAATAAAAAAGTAATAAAAAGGTCAAAGGCCTATAGACTCATAAAACATTTTGAAAGGTGAACAATTCATACTATATTAGCCAGACAAGAAAATTTATGAACATGGTGTAGCTACTTTTTCTATAATTTAGGAAAATGCTCTTTGCTAACCCATGCAATACTGAAGTGTATATACCAGGAAATTTTCCAGCAAATTCTTTGGGTTTTAATAGAAATGAAGGCAACATTGTTTACAAATGGAAGTTGATAAAAACATGGGAAAGTAGTGGACTACTGTAATATTAATTAAGGTCCCTGTAATTCTGAAGCAGTCTATTGATTATAACAGTGGTTGACAAACATTTTTTCTTACTACTACCAGTAAAGAATTTTAGACTGAGGGAAAAATTTAAATTGAGACTCATAAGTATAAGGACATCTATATTTACCTAAAGAACATTAGATATTTAGGATCAATACTAAACAGTAGCATAGAAAGTTAAGGCACAGTGAGGCATATAGAATGACCCATTTGACCTTCCCACTATCACACATATCCAAATTACATATTCTTCTTATACTCTTTATTTCATATTTCAAATTCATATTTTATGTATTCAAACTGATAGAATGTATCACTAATTGATACCAGTAATTAGAAACTTCTATAAATAATACAAACATAGAAACACAAATGAAAAATAGACAGAAGTCATGAAAAGTTATAAATACCATGAAAAGTTCACAAAAGAGGAAACAATTTCCAAAAGATTTGAAGAAATGCTAAACCTCATTATTGATAATGGACATGCACGTCAAAATTTCCTTTGAAATAGCATCTTACTCACTTTTTATGGGAAGCAGCTAAAAGCCCTGACAATACCAAATGTTGGAGAAGATATGAATCAACAGGGTCATTTATTCATTTAGAGGGGTGGGAAGTATAAAATGCTTTAGAAAATGAATTACTACTATTTTTTTTAAGTTGAAACAGTCACTTTTTTAAAGTTGAGTCACTGCTCAAAATCTGCACTTCTTGATATAACCAAGATAAATTTTAGCATATCTGAATGAAAAGTCAAGGCAAAAGATGTTTATAACATAGTTCTGTTAGTAATAGTTAAACAAATAATAACCTGGAAGCAATTCAAATACCCATTGAAGGAAAAAGTACACATAAATTGTGGTCAATTCACAAAGTGGCATGTCTTATGGTAGGGCTAATTATGCAACACTAGTAAACTAATGATGAGTTACCAAAAGAATAGAATATGATTTTCTATAATATTCAACCAAAACTAAGCTGTGCATCACTGTAAGTCCGGGGGGGAAATACTTTCCTAGCCCGGGGCAAAATACCTTTGAACCGAAATCAGTCAAAGACAGAAATAAGGTGGGAGAAACCTGTTTATTGCTTACAAGCAGTCATCCACTTCTGCTTGCCTGTGTGTCTCGCAACCTACTGCAGAAAATAGGACCCCACCCAACCTCTCAGGTCCAGATATGCCCTCACTCCCCCCGTGTAATTACCTATTGATAAGGAGATGCACTATGGACAGGCTAGAGATTCTGGAATTACTGCAATTTCACCCAGAATCAGACACACATAAATGTGTAATAAATCTTGAAAAACTTAGAGGTGGAAGTATGACACCGACTAGCAGAAACAATCTTGGGGACATGGTAGGTTCAGAGGATAGGGAAGAGAACATAGGTGGAGATAATAAACAGGTAACTGAGCAGTAGGTTCATGAACATGACTCATAAGATAATACATTTTAATTAAATTACTTATTCACTCTAAAATAACACAGGGCCATATATTATAAAATAAGACTAATCTAATTCAGTGCATCTGAGGACAAAAACAACCACCAGAATGTGTGATATCGATTCATCTAATATATATAATTAGGAGGTAAATATACAACGAATTATAAGAGTCAAATTTGTTACCAATATTTTTATGTTGTTTAGTTTGATAGTTAAATCTATGAATAGATTTCTGGGGTCATGTCTTTATCTTTCTATAAGTCAACTTTCTCAAATTTAACCTCACATCTCACATGGGAAAAATTATCATAACGGTATCAATTTGCTTAGTTATTTGGGACAGTAAATGTAATTAATTGTTTATTTTGAAAAACAGGACAGTATATTTTCTCAGTAAATATTAATATTACAATCCTAAGCTGTGACAGACATTCTCCTCCATTAATATTATTTGGAGAAGACAATGCTTATTAAATCAGGTATTTTGGGTTGATACACAAACTTTGTCTATTTAGTAAACTTCTCTTTTCCAGTGATGTCCACAAACGAATAGCATAGGCAGCCCAGCTGTTTATGAAATATGATCATACCGCATATAGCATTCAGGGAGCTCAGGAAAATACCATCACTTCCTCAATAATGATGCTATTTAAATGAGTTATTAATATAAAATAATCTAGTTATAAACCATTGACATAGAAAATACCAAAAAAAAAATCAGGTAAGATGAAAATGTAGAAGCAAATGTAGGAAAAATTCCCTGATTAATGACAGAAAATGTGACATTTCAAGGTGCTTGAAGACTTGAGATGGGCTTGGAGGATTTTGTAAAAGCATTAGCTTGGGAAAGATATAGTGAGAAACCTCACAAAATTCTTACACATTTGTTCTAGGAAAAAAACTCTACTGAGTTTCTCAAAGTTCTGATTCAAGATTCTAACTACAGGATCTAGTTCAGTAAATGTCCTAATTTTTTAAGCACAGACAATAAGTGTACAAAAGTGATAAATGTTAGCCGAATGAATAAAGATAAGTAAGAAAGAATTAAATGTATTAATGGCTAGAGATAGACTACATTTATTTTTTCTTTTCCTCATTTTACTTGATGCTTGAAACCACAGTTCATGTAATTTAAATTTTTTATATCCAATATTATTATAGCCCTCCAGTTTCTTTTCTGTTCATAATTCATATGATTAGTTTTGATCTCTGGCCTCATTATAGAACATTTTGGCATTTTTAATCACATTTGCTACTTATTTAGCCTGTAAACTTTACCTAGGAGATTTTGAAGGATGGCATACATTGAAATTCATAGTTTCTCTTTGCAGTAATTTGTGTCTGCTACAAATTCAGGGGCTACATGTTATTTAATTTAGTTTATGTAATTATGTATAACATCATTTTGTTCTAAAAGTCTCTCTTACTCTGTTTAAATCATAGGTTTTAATTATTTTTTCTGCCTAACAAGTATCTTTAACTTTTGGTCTATTAAAAACTAACTAGTGAAATGAATGTTATGACAGTTATGGATTCTAAAAATTGTATGGAAAAAGCTGTAAAAATAAGGACTGGATTGTGTGATTAAATTTTAAAAGTACTTCAAAATTGGGTTAAAGGTAGTATTTTCTATTTTTTCAGATTCATCTCTTTAACTGCCAACAGTTTATTAATAATTTCTTGATTATTTAATAACTGTCACTCCACCTCTCCATTGTGTTGTATGAGCCAGGTGTTGGAAGGTATTTGCTTGTGTCCTCTAAAATTCACTACCCCATTTATTCGTACTTAAAATCTTAGTTCAAAACATAATTCACCACAACCAAATCAACTAATCTTAGGAAGACAATAATGAAATTATATGGGGATATTCTCAATTATCAATGTAAAATAAAGTTATAATAATAAAATAAGAAGGTCATTTGATAAAATTCTCTTCAACCTTTGTCTTAAATATTCCCAGCCACTTAGTTCACCTCATATTGTTACTTGTGACTCAGTCTATACTGTATACTTATTTTACTCTTTTGATGAACAGTTATAGGTTTCTTATTAAAAGAAGGAGCAAACAAGGTTACTGATAACACATGACTTGAAATTATAATTGACTTTTAGAGTAGTGCTAAAGAGAGGAGATTACTTCTATTGTCCAGTGGATCACTGAGACTGTGTTCATCTCCATTTTATGTGTTACCATGTATACTAATCTTTTACTCTACAATGTCTAATTTTTCAGTTGTTATTGTTTGAATTTCGGACATTGTAGTTTTCATTACCAGAAAGTACTTTTAGTTCTTTTCTATATCTTTCATTTCTCTCATCACTATCTTTATGTGTTACTTTAAATATTTATAGTAATAATAGCAGTTTTAATTTCCTTGTCTGTTAACTCCATCAACTATATCATTTCTGGGTCTGGTTCTATTGACTAATTTTTCTTCTCATTTAAATCACATTTTCTTATTTCTTTATGTATATAGTAACTTTTTACTTGATGATAGGCATTGTGTATTTTCCATTGTTAAGTATCTTGATTTTTTGTCTTTAAAGAGTAATGGGCTTTTATCTGGTAAGTAATTAAATTACCTTGCAGTTAAGTTTGATAGATTTGTCTAAAAATGCTTTATTAGGAAAGATCTATAGCAGCTTTTTCTTTGGATAGTAGAGCCATTATGCTAAGATTTGACCCTTATCATTTTTTATTATTTAGCTTTTATTACTACTACTACTACTACTACTACTACTATTATTATTATTACTATTACATGGTTCTCTCATTTCTAGGATTCAGTCTTCAACTTCTGTCTATCTCAGACTTTTGGTCTATTAAATCTAAAATCAGTTTCAGTATCTTGCAACAAAACTGCTGTATTCTGCTTGGGATCTTCACCTCCGCTCAGAATTCCATAATGTGACTCCAGGCAAAAGGAATGGAGTATCCCAGAGATGATCTCATTTGTTTCCCTCTCTCATGGGTCATAGCCCTTTATTACCTCTTGTAAAATGAGTGAATGTTGTTTCATATATTTTGTGTAGTTTTCTCACTGTTTAAGGGGAAGAATAATTTTGTAATGCTTAAAACCTTCATAATTTTTTAGAAAGACCTATGAATACCTGAAAAATATTTTTCTAAAACATATACATAAAAAGGAAAAGTTCTAGTTTGTCAGAAGATAGAATTTTAGTTATTTCATTAATAATATATTTTTGGTATTTGGAAAATGAATTATTGACTGAAAGAACCTATATTCCGTATATAAGAGCTACTATGCACATATTACAGCTTTGACAGAAGCTGAGATTAGTAATTAAATTTTGCTTCTTAGTGTGGAAAATATCATTATAAAGGTTAAGAGTCTAAAATAGCATAGGATAGAGGAAGGGATGGAATGTTGATAACTTCTATAGCCTAGCTGTGGTTCTCAAACTGGACCAAGATATAAAAGGCAGAGGGAGCTTATATTGGAATTTTTAATTCAACTTATTTATGATACATCTTAAGAAAAGCAGTAGCATAAAATATGTACAGTGTCAGCTCAAAAACAGTGAGGAATTATCTTATTTAAATATGTTAGTGAATACTTAAGAAATACAAAACATACTGATTTAGCCAGTTGAGTGCTAACAGTATCCTAACACACTATGAGAACACAGGAATGTTACACAGATTGAGGATCACTATGAGACATTTTCTGGTCAACCAAGAAAATCCTATTAACTGCTCAAAATAAATCATAAAATGGTTCCTATTTTGAATTTAGAAAAATACGTTTCTACAAATTCATTTGATTTATTAAAAGAACTAATGTATGGCATTGTTTTATATTTCGTAATTAACAAAACTTATGTTCAATTAACTTTCCTGTGAAGGGGAGTTTTAATTCTACTCATAGCTACTTTGAAGAACAATGAAAACAATTGTGTGTTTAATATTTTTGTTCAAAGTTTAGACTGTTGATACTGGAGCCCAAAGAAAGTAACTGGGAAATGCCCTATTGAAGCAACACATTTACTTTTTCAGATAACATAGGCCAGTGCCTACAATTAAAAGCTTGCATCATATTCCATTAAAATGAAGCAGATTAGATAGTTACTTCTGTCTCTTTTTTTGTGAGACATAAAGAGATTCTGAGCATGATGGGTTTTAATAACCAGATCACTGAATTTATATGCTGGCAAAACTGCAAACAGTATGGATCTCACTATTTAAATTAAATACTTGTGTCCATGAACCACATTACGTTTGACTGGGAAGGGGAGACATTAATGAAATATGTTAAGATATTTATCTTAAGCTCTGATATGTCATGTTGATGAAGTACATTTTTCTGGCACCAATTTTTACCCATAAGTTGTTTTACAAAACATTTTATCTTCAATGCTTTTGAGCTCACTCCCTTCAGGGGCTCAGAATAAAGTATTTATTTAGAAGTAAGCAATGATTTTAATGTAGCAACTATTTGAGGTTGGCTTGCCTTTTAAATTCTGCCTACACCATTAATTTGAAAACATTTACCAGTGCCCTTCCTTTAGGCATTAAACTTTGTAAGTTTTTTTCCCTTTTGACCTGCCTTGCAACTCAGGGAAATTATTCTGAAATAATTATCCCAACAGAACTTAGTGATCAGTACATCAGCAGACTTGTATGTCTTGGGAGCAAAATCAGCAAATTAAAAGGGCATTTTATGAAGAACAGGTCATTTAGGCTAGTTCAACTCCTGAACCTTCAAGCAAAACCATCAGAGGGAGCTATTTTCCTAATGTCCTTCCCTATACTAGAACAAAGTCTTCTCAAGTATGTTGTACGAAGAGCTCTGTTCATAAGAAATTAGGTCAAACTATTAAACTCAACCGTTTCATGAAAAATAAAACTGCTTATTGCAGAAATAACAAACCACTTGGTGTCCTATTAGGTTCCTTTTAAAGAATGTCCTAGAAAACCTTAAGCTAATTTAAAGCACAAACTAACTTCAATCCTTGTCTACCTTAAGTCTCAAGCACATTTCGAATATAGTTGCAAATGCAACCTTGTAAAAACGTTGTCATTTCAGGCTGACTGCTTGTTTCTTTTCAACTAGTCACTTGTGATTTAATTTCTCTATATTTCACATTTGGCAGAGAATGTTAAGATGATGAAAGGTAAAATAAAAACACTAGGTTAATTAATATTAAGTCGATGAGGTTTTGGAATATATAGAGACATATACAAAGCATCATTTCCTTTTTGTGGGAAAACTGAATTCCTTCCTAGCTCCCTTCTCTCTCCTCTGTTTACTTCTCAGTGTATTCTAACTGTAGAAAACTTCATGTAGAATTATATGTTCCCCTTTGATATCCTAAAATGATAGAAGAGGATGACTTTAACTTCTACTTTATACCAAAATTCTTATAAATAATATAAAAATACTTCTTTAGTTATCAGATGAAAAATTACTCATGACATAATTGTAGCATTAAACAAAACTACTTGAGAACATGACACATGTGTGTTGAGTTGATATACTGTGCTTTACGTTTCTGTAAGACATATATATATTAAACAACCTGGAAGGTTTCTATGCTGTTTCACAGCAAGACAGCAAGAAGAAACTCTTATGTATTTTTGAGAATTATCTGAAAACTGTTAATTGGCCTATTTCTATTAAAATATCTGACTCCATAACAGTGCTAGGAAGATTAGGTTGCATGACAAAAGATCCCCAAACGTATCTGCTTGGATGTTACTTTGGTGCATGACTGATGTATGTCATTCTTCCCCTCTTGGTCAAGCTCAACTAGTTTCAGCTGGACTGACTCATGAGCTCTCTACAGTTGGCAGGTTAGTCTAGAGACTGGCTCGTACTAAATGACCTCTTTCACATGTTTTGCATTTGCTGGGTTTGGGCTGGGAAATACGGGGTATGACTCTCATTGTCCAGGAGGCCAACCTGGACTTGTTCATATGGCAGATGGATTCAAAGAGCAATAAGAAGGCAGGCCTCAAAGTCCTCAAATCTGTAAAGTTTTGCCTGTGTCAAAGTGGCTTCTTTCCTATTGACCAAAGCAAATGACGAGGCCTTCTCAGATGCAAGAGGTGGAAGTCTCCACATTTTGATCAGAAGCACTATAATGTCTCCTTGCAAGAGGATTATTATATGAAATGAGAATTTGTGGCAGATTTTTTATTTCTATCAAAATAGGACACTATATGTGAAATACTTTTTTCTATTTTAAAATAAAAAATAATTGCTATAAATTAAAAAGGAATTTTAAATTGTAATTCAAATTGTGTTTCAGATTACAGATGTCACAAATTGTAGTGCAAAAATAAACCACCTTCTTTTGTTCAGTAAAGTACTGGGGTAATAGTTATAATTGATTTGATATTTATAAGTTTAACTTATTGTTCACACTGAGGTATTCATATTTTTATTTTTCAAAGTTTAATTAAGGGCAAACATGCTTAACTAAAGGAAAATCAAAATCAGATAATTATTTAGGTAGGAATTTATTTTAACATTATTGATGTTTATCCTATGTGAATTTCTTCATTTTGGAAGTAATATTCTTTCAAATATTTCCCAGATTTAAGATAGACAAGCTAGTTCTTTCTCCTATTTTTCTCTTGGCTTCTATTTTGGCTTCATTCCTTTTTTTTTCAACTAGAACTTAGTCTTGGGACTGTAATGAATTGTACTATGGTTTCCAAGGTTTTATTTTCCTTCCTTAGGGAGCTTTGTATTCACTCTTTTCAATGACATCAGACTTTGCTAGGTGACTCGTGGTTTCTCACCCAGAAGGAGAATTTAACTTATTTCCCATTGTTGTCATGCTTGGTGATATTTGATTTAAAAATTTTGAACAAAGTGGCATTTATCATCTTTTGGCAGAAATTTTATGAGACCCCCCATGGCTCTATCCTAGCTCATTTTTTTCCTCTACAGTAAGTTTAGGCATATCTCAAATAACATTTTACAGATAGGGTTGTATATTGAAGGATCAATGGACATGTAAAATAAGAGAGAAATTAACATTTTTGTTGTAGGCCACAAGGATTTTTTTAAACTATTGCATAACTTATTCTAAGTGGACTGATACGGAAATAAATAAAGTTAAGCCCCTAAATTCTAAGACTTGCAGAACTTGTAGTTGTGTTTGTTATTGTTGCTAATCAAAAACCAAAACCTTTGAGTGCCAAGGCTAATTAAAATGCAAAGAACTTAAGGATGTGGGATGAAGTCCCCTGACAAAATTTCCGATTCAAGTGGTACCATGAATACTTCAATTGGATGAAATGGCTCAAAAAAGACGTACTAATTTTGGAGATCTCAAAGCCTGATCAAGCTCACTACAGCTTCAATAAGCTAAATTTGATACTCAATAAAGTTATTGTTATTTGCATGTAGGACTCCTTGAAATCAATTAGTTTAAAAAAGATAAAGGTTATTAACATTTTGAGAGAGGCATAGGCAAAAAATTACATGAACTTGGACTAAAAGTGATTGTGACTGAGATTTAAAATAAGCTTTTGGGTTCCACATTCCCACAGGTAGAAAGCACTTTGAAATATTCCCCATTTAATTCTTTATATAAGTTGTCAAGAGGAGCAGGAAGGAAAGACTTCTTGGATAGCACAGCCAAAGCCATGGAAAAGCCAAATGACATTTCCCAAGATGCAGAACTGAGGCCCAGTCAAAAATATTCTCTCAATTCCAGAATAGAAAAGTTGCTTATAATATTTGCCCTGGGAAATGTCAGAATTCCTATGGACCGATTACTGGCATTAGCCTCCTATTCTTTACCACTTTAAAGGTAATACAGCATTTATCTTGTCTCTGTTCTACCATTGTATGTTCCATATTTTTTTGAGGAGCAGATGGATCATTTGTTTTCTTGTTCTTGTTATTTGGTATCTTTTTTGTTGTGTGTTTGAATTTGTTCATGGTGTCATTTAAAGGTTTCCACGTCAAGAGAAGCAGCCAAACCTAGACAGAAATACATATTATCATGTAATTCTGGATTTTAACACTGATGTTGTTGGATTGAACTAAGGGGTTTTCCTTTCACCCTGGAAGGTGGTATCTTCTCAATATGATGGAAGAGTATTAGATATCTGTGGTTAAGAGCACAGACACTGGTTGATTATATTTTCTTTTCAAATTGTCCATGAATTAGAATTATACTCCCTGCCCCAGTGAATCTTGCTTTTCCATGTGATATGCTTTGGCATACAAAATGTAAGTGGATGCAATTTATGTCACTTTCAAGAAAATTTTTAAAGTCATTGCGTAGCTCTATCATTGCTTTTCCTTTCCTTCTTAGTTTATATTGTCCCAAATCAGGGCAGCCTTTTTTTTAGTCTGGGTCCCATGGTAAGGAACACATGAAATAAACCAAACCAACATGCAACCAGTATGCAATAAATGACAAATAAATATTAATCATTTTTGATATTAAAATTTCAAATACTTTTGGTATTAAAAGTTAGAAGGCTTTTGAGTTGTTTGTAATACCTGAATAATTTAAACTGAGTTATTCAGACTCCTTTAGTTCATTGCCTAAACAGACATAGAAATTCTTGCCTAAGGAACACATGTTTATGTGAAGGTCCATGGAAAGGCTGGCTGCCTAGACAGGTCTGCACCCTGATGAACTCAGGAAGGTCTGGCTCCTTAATTTCTAGCCTACAAAACAGCATTCATCAACATCACAGGTCTGTATCATTTTAAGAATGTGAAAAATAATGATCTTTATTTCTTATGGATTTAAGAAATAAAAGTATTTGCAAAATACAAATTTATATAAACTGACATACTTAATTTGTTTCTTTATCATATATAACATGCTTTTATGAGTGGCAGCTTGGTGTTCCCTTTATGAATTTATTGAAAACAACAGAGGTCACACCCATATAACAATATCAATAATTTTAAGGCTTACTGTATGGCAGATTAGCATTTATGAGTTATTGTAATACTTTAGGAATTTTTCAATAGTGTTTAAAATACAAAATGTGCAATGATGTCATAATCAGTGAATTGTTATATGGAATTTTGTTCATGATAATTTGACCTTTGTCAGAGAGTCAATTATTGGGAGTTAGAGCTCTGATAACCAAATCGTCATTGCTGTTAGTTAGAGGTTGAGATTTCTGTTTCTTCAATTGTCCTTCCTCATTCGGCGTAAGTTAACTTAAATATCAAATAGATAACAATTTAAATGGCAGCAAGAGATTTCTTGATATTGTTTCAAAACTCATCTCCAAACAAACTTTTTCTTTCCCCATTCTCCACCATCTCAGTAAATACCACTCCGATATTTTTAGATGCTGAGACATATGGAACCTTTGAATCACCCTTGAATCCACACTTCGTTTTTTTCTTGACATCTTGACCTTCAGCACGCCTTACTCTCTGTATTGCCAAAATATATTCTGAGTCCAAGCACTTCTCTCCATCTTCTGAAATAATTCTTTAGTCCAAATGATAATTTCTCACCTGAAATACTAAAAATCATCTTTAAATATCCCATTGCTTCTACTCTTGCCTTCTTAATACATCACCTATTTAGCACCAAGAGTAAATACTATTGTTTCATTAAAAATAATGAAACAGATCACATTATAATCTATCTCAACATCTTCCATTATCTTCCTATCTTATGTAAAAATACAAATCTAAATTATTTATCAGGCCCTAGGGACCTTCACAGTCTGGCCCTTATTGGCCTCTGCAAGCCCAAGTCCCATAGCTGTCCCCTTGCTTGTGGTGCTGTCTACACCACTCTCTGCCTTCTTCAAGGACTTCCCTCTGCTAGAAGTGCTCTGATCCCAGATACATACAACTGGTTTTAATTCATTATTTATGCCTTAGATCAAGGTTGCCTTAAAACAAATGTCTTCTCAGACCAAGCTAGAGAATCTTAGGCCTTTAATTTTTATTCTGTAAAATATTACATTATTTTCTTGCTGCACTGACCAGTAACTTAAATTGCCTTAAGCAATTATTGGTTTATTATTCAATTTCTGTTTCTCTAACAGTGTAGAGAGAAACCTTTTCCACTGCAATATTATTCAGTGTCTACAACAGTGCCAGACAAACATGAAAAAATTCAGTGTATTTGATTAATGATAAATGACAAATTACCATGCAGAAACACCCAAGCACAAAGACAATTGTATAAACATTTTTTTTATATAAGAATAAAGAATACTTTCTGGAATACTGTCTCCTTAGAACTAAGAGATTAATTTTACTTCAAGAATATAGTATATATAACATTCACCCCAAACTTCACATTTATGTTGTCATGTACTTTTCAATAAGTGAGCAACACTTTATTGATCATTGCCAATGACTTTTTCATCATTACTGCATAATGTTCCCATAGTAATTTTAGATATAAGGAAACAATTGTGTTCATATAAAGTAGTAGTATTTTGTATTAGTTTCAGGTCATTTCCAACCGGGTTTATGTTTTTTCTGAATTCAGAAAAATATGGATATAGGCATTTTTATATATGAAAGCTTTTGAATGTGTTTCTAACAGTTAATCTAATTATGAAATGATAATGTTTTAATAATCTCCTGTGTGCCAAGTGATACCATTAAGCCATATATAAATAGCTCAGGAAACAAAAATTTATGAAAATAAATTGATAAGAATCTTTTGTAAAGTTTCTTTAGGGCTTCAATTAAGGAGATAATAGGGAAACTGACTTAAACACTTATAAAATAAAGAAGAGAAATACTATGTATTGTAAAACTAATGTGTAATACATGACATTATTTAATCCCAAATTAATGTGTAAATGTTAATGTGTAATGGGTAATGTCCAGAAATGCCTTATTCAGTACAATGAAATATGATAGTTTGACAGTGTGGTGAATTTAATTATGCAACTCAACTTTTTCAGCTTCCAACTGTTGGTGACCTTGGGAAAGTCACACAATATTTATTTCTGTATTTCATTTCCTTGTTTATGAAATGGGGGTACAAGTTATGCTTTTTATAGCTTTCTTCATGCCTTGCATTATTTTTATCTCTGTGACCTCTTCCTCTGCATTATTTATTTTTACCCTTCACATAATGAAGTTTTCTCTCAGCACTGACAATTGTGCTTCAGTTATCTGTGCTGTACATTTAATTTGAAGTTTGAATTTTTATTTTGTCTGCATTCCTTGCATACATACCCACTTCATTTTCATCACAGCTTGCATGTCCTGCATTTTCTACAAACATGAGACAAAATGAAAATCTTTCTCTTTCCTTTAGAAAATATTTCTCATAGACATGATAATATTAATGCAAAAATAACCATTGCTGAACCTTCATTTTGCTGTTAGACTCTTTGATGTAATCACGTATACACACACACACATTAACTACTATTTTCTTATCACCTTGATGTTTGTGTTATTATCCAAGTTGTATACATGAGGCTTATAATGATAAAGCAGTTTCTTGTCTAAAGTTATACACATGCTTAGTGCTAAAGCCAAGATATAAATGGAGATTTCTCTGATTCTAAAAGTTATATTATTATACATTAAACTGCACATTTGCTATTTTTTGCATTGTACCCTTTTTTCATGCATTTTTTAGAGCAGTGATCTTTCAGTTGCCATATTTTATATAAGTGAATATATTTTTAATTAAATACTTATTTTGGAAGAAGAAACCTATCTTCAAGATTAGAGTGTGCCCACTGTCAGAGTGTGTGTGTTTCCATATCATTGGTTATCTAATTTCTTCATGATAATGCTATTATGTTCTTATGCTGGATGGGATAACATTTAACCCTTAGACAAATAATGAAATTTCTAGTATGCGACAAATATTCATCATAGATCATTCTACTTAACAGAGGCAAGATATTTTCCTCCAGTTGTTAACTCCCTGAATGTGAAATAATTTTTCGTTGATTAATTTGAAAAGCATGTTATAAATATCTTACTAGATAGTTCTTTAAAAATTACATTCCTTGGAGACATTCTTCTGAGCTGTCCTTTCTTTCTCATAACTGACTGGTTTATTCCTAATCTACCTGAAATATACCAGCCCATTGCACAGAAGCTCCCTTTTGCTCTCATCTGGGCTGAAGTGAGTTTCTGGGCATCAGTACCTCCTCTGGATATTTAAGTCCTGATGTAGAAAGGAGGAAAGGCCAACTTCCTTTCCTTCTTAGAACTGGCTTCTGACTAATTGCAGAAGAGGTTTTCCTTGGTGATGCAGTCCCAAGTCTCTGACATTAGGGCAAAGCCTGGATTAAAACTATGGTGTTTTGATGCCAAATTTAATGTTCTTTTCATTATAATATTGTCGCTGTTAGGGTGTAGAAAATTATCGTCACTATAATCCTGCTGCATTCATTCAAATCATTTGTTCATTTTTAATCAGCCATTTAGCAGTTATTCATAGGTTGGTGCTCAAAAAATAAGTATTTGTGAATAATTCTCTCCTTAATGCGATTTTCAATTCCAGTATGACTGTACACTTACTCATGGCTTATATATTGAGAAGAGTTTCCATCATCTGATTTTCTTGAATTTATTACTGCAAAATGTTTCTTTATCACCTAATTTGGCTTTCTGAAACTTGCTATAATGAACATTCTATTATGTTTTAAAGTTTCTAGATATACTATCTGTTGTCATGTGCATGCATGTGCACACACACACACACGCAGACACACACGTATGCCACAGGAGCACTTTCAGAGACTACAAAATTTGAAGAGATGCTTTAAAAATAAATAAATAATTGTAAGTCATAATACTGAATGACTTTACCAGAAATAAAAAAAAATCATTTAGAATTTGTGGTATGTGAAATGGTAACCAAATTATCTAGTCAAACAATGCTATGGAAGGGCATTATTTGAAGTTTCATTTCATGACTCAAATAGAAATATAATGATTCATCCAGTTAACTTTGCATACTTATGTCGAACTTTTTTTCCTTCAATATCTTGTCATTAAATGAATAGATCATGCAGTTAGCTGTGTTGTTCAAGTTAAAAAAAATATAAGGTTGTAAGAAGTATTTCGTAATCTTGAATAGGAGCATTCCAAATGATAAACTTGGCTTAACTATAGGTAAAGACCTTTAGTTTCCATCAGTGTAGTAATATCTATGCTAGAACAAAAGTGACTATTTAGCTAATAAATAACAGGAGCTCAGGACTTATTTCCAATTTTAGTGATACATATTATTCAAATAAATCTAATTTAAGTTATTTGAACAATATATATGTCTTGGGAATATTGCAGGACTGACTTTATGCTTTATTCTTTCCAAAACTTTCTTTGACTTTAATGAGACTGTACTTTGGCAATAAAGAGAGAATGTTTCACCTTAGAAACATATTAAACAATACTAATAGGGACATATTTTTTTCCCAGGGCTTTGACTTTATTCTACTATTTTTCAGAAAAGTTGAAAAATATGCAACATGTAATATCACTAAAATGCTATGGTTATATATGTGTGTGCCTATAAATAATTGTTGTATGATCAAGATTTCTCTGAATATTCAACATGGAACACAGAAGTTCCATAAAAGTGCTTATATTTAAGTGCTTTGCTTATGTTATCATGTTTTAATTATTTGAAAAGAAGATATCAAATTATCACCATTAGGAACACTGGGAAATCAGAAAAATTAGTTTTTGTATTAATATATTAGAATTATTCCAAAAATTCTAACATGAGGAAAAAATTAACATAAATTACTCGAATATACAAACATGTTTTTCCTAAAAATGGTGGTGATAAAACGTTCTTCAAATAAAGGTAGTTTCAGAAATTCTTTAAAAAAATTTTTAGTGAATTGTTTTTTCTAACATTCATCTGTTACTTTATATATATATATATATATATATATATATATATATATTTTTTTTTTTTCTAAATCAGAATCCAGAAGAGGTATCTGCATGGCCATTTTCATTAAAGCATTATTCACAATGGCCAAGAAATGGAAACAACCCAAATGTCTGTCCACAGATGAATTGATTTTTTTAAATGTGGTATATACACAACACAGAATATTATTTAACCTTTAAAAAGAAGGAAATTCTGTGTTTGTAATGACTCAGATGAACCAGAGGACATTATCATAAATCAAGTTAATCACAGAAGGACAAATACTGCACAATTCTACTTATATGAGGAAACTAAAATAGTCACATTCATAGAAGCAAGGAGTGGTATGGTGGTTGCCAGAGGCTGAGAGGAGATGGAAGTGGGGAATTATTGCTCAGGAGGTATAAAGTTTCTCTTACACAGGATGAGTAAATTCCAGGGATCTGCTGTACAACATAGCGCCTATAGTGAACAAAAGATTTTCATGCACTTTAAAATATGTTGAGAGGATATATTTCACATTGAGTACTCTTACAACAAAATAAAACAATAAACCACAAAAGAATACAAAGACGTTTTTGGAGGTGATGGATATATTGAGTATTTTTATTGTAGTGATGATATCATGGGTGTTTACCTATATTCAGACTCATCAAGATGTATACACTAAATGTCTGCAATTTTTTGTATATCAATTATACCTCAATAAAACTAAAAATCAAATGTGTTCTCAGGCATATTATAAATATCCTTAGCTAATTTTGGTCATAAAATAAACTCATTTTATGGAAGTGCTTATGAACACACCATTAACATTATTTAAATTCTGATGATTTAGCTCTCTGTTTAAAAGTAAACATTCAAATTTTAGTTTAAATCAGATTATTCAATTCTTAAACTTTGAAGTTTCTTTTTATTCTTTCGGTTTTTGAGAAACAAAGAATGCCAATTCCATTAAAGTTTTTGTTAATTCTGACTATAGTATAAAGCCATACATATAGTAAAAAAGTTATATTGGAAGACATTGTTAAAATTAAGCTGAAAGATATTGTTAAAACCATTACTAAGTAAAGATTTTTTGATTACCTGGGAATACTTAAATTGTGATATTTCTCAAATTCTAAGTTACACATGCTAAAAATCATAATATAGGATATTACAAATGATATAACAAGTATATTATATTATAAATTGTGTATACAGGTATATTTTTAAAAATTAAAGTATCGTTGATATACATCTTATGTTGGTTTCAAATATACAACACAGTGCTTCAACAGTTACCCTTATTATTAAATCCTCATCCCCACTAGTGTGGTTAGTATCTATCAACATAGGAAGATGTTACTGAATCATTGATGATATTCTCCATGTTGTACTACTGCCCCCATCACCAACTTATATTGTGATTGTGAATTATTGTGCCCCTTTATCCTCTTCACCCTCCCTCTTCACCCCTTCCTCTTGGTAAACAGTAGTCCCTTCTCAGTGTCTATTTAATAGGAATAACTCAAAATAGAATATTTCAATAATTAAAACCTGTAATCATTAAAAGTATACTAATAAGTTTAATTTTGAGGTAGTAAATACACTTATTATAAAGTAATACATAATATCTGTGAAGCACTAGTAGAATATTCAAAATCCAGAGAATAGATACCATGGGTATTAAATATTAAAACTGTTGAAGAAAATTAAAATTAAAAATGACAGCCACATGCATGCAATCAACTTACCCAATTATTTTAATATGGCTTTGGTGGCATAAGCATGTTCAGTGTTCTGACTATGAATTTACATAATGTAGAGGAAAAATAATATTTTGATTAAGGTCTTCATAGATGAGTGTTTGATAAAATTCCCCTAGGATAAATTCATGGAAATAGACTTATAAATGTTATAAGAGTTCTTGATATATATCATCAATTTATTTTCTAGAAAGATTGTATAAATTTATAAAGATTATAATTAATTTTCATTAATTCAGATAACTTTTTTCAAAATGATTTTTAAGTAAAGAGATCAATTACATAAACTAAAATGAAATTTATTTTTCATGTACCCTAATAGTCTTTGTATGAAATCTTGTATTTTGCCTTAAAACCAAATATAAGTTTCACAAAACAAGTAAAAGCATTTCCTTGTACTGTGCTTATTAATATTCTTAATATTTTATCCCACTACAAGCAGATTTAATCTGAAACAAACTGTGTATTTCCAGAAAATGTACTTGGTTTATATGTAATTTATGAATAAAAAAGAGCAAAGCTTCAAGTCCCGATTATAAGGTTAGGAACTGGTTAAAAGAACATTAAGATACGATTTCATATCTTTAAGGACTCTAATTTCTAGGTCTTAAAATATATTGTCATTTTTTGTACTAAATTATTAAATTACACTTTCAGGTCTTTTTAAATAAAAATTACATGTAGAACTACTTAAATATTTCCTGTTACACATTGAGCACCTAGCATTCATTACATTCCATGATGTCCTAACATATTAAGTATCAAATCCATATTTTAAAAGGAAGTTAAAATATCCTACTTGATTATTAAATGATAAAGCATTTATTCAATTTGAATTATCAAAAATATCAGAATAACAGTAATTTACCACATATCAGAATGTTTTGAAAAATGTTTATAATGAACTGATAGCTGTTCAGAGAGAAGTACTGAACTATACAGTGTAGGTAAAACTGACTAACTTGGAAGTCTATTTTAACTGACAGAAATGTACTGTTTCAGGATCCTATGAGTGACCTCAGGGTGATTTCAGGGTACTATGGAACCTAGCTCTAGAGTGTAAATAATTTATTATTTCTGTCTCACTAAATCCTATTATAATTCAGTTACATTGGATTTAAGAATTGCACTGGAACAAAATTTTCAGAAGTCATAAGGCAATTTTTTTGGTGCCCTATGGTTCAAAGTATAAAGTTCAAAGCATAAAGAGACAATTGCCATTGTAATTTCACTAACTATAATGTAACTGGTTATAAATGGTATAAATGAACACACACTTCTAAACATTTTTCTCATTGCTCTACTATGATGCAGAAATCCTTACCCTTGGGGAGACAGTTTTGTAACAATGCATATAGCTCCCTGTTAAAGTAGAAATACTTTGTCATTTTGACTCCAATTAGTGTGTCAGATTAGTTTGTAATCAGTTTGTATTCAGTTCCGGTTAGATCATGAAGGTAAGCAACATGACATACACTATTCAAAACGGTGGAAGACAGGGTTTTAAATGTTTGAGGCAGGCCTATTAAAACGGTATGGATATTTCCAGTCACACATTTTCCAATTAGATTCTTGTAGTGCTGTTTATCTTTCCTACTTGGAATTTATACCAAATGAATTGATTTTTTAAAATTATAATTGTTTGATTAGCTCACTAAATTGCAATCTTCATGCAGGCAATGGCAGTATACAATGTACTCTTCTGCCTACCATTGCATATCATGAGCCTTAGTACATTTCTGGCACATTAAAGACAATGAATGGCAATTAGATGCACACTTGAATAGGTGGCCATGTCCTTCTTCCTGTATGACACTGTTGAAAACCTGCATTGCTGTATTTGCTGTAGTACATGATTTCTTTCTGAATGTTTCATCCACAAAGTTTTGTTCTCAGATGAAACTTACATGGAGAAACTGGAATGTGAAATTTCCTATTATGAGCAACCTTTCAAGAAAACATCGTATCACTAGAAATACACACAATTGGTTTAATCCAAGGGAAAAGAAAGAATGTGATATGTTTTGCTTTATTTTTATTGGAAAGGAAGAAGTGCTCCCAATGAATTTTTAAAAAGTCCACTTACTCAATAATTCAGAAAAAAAGGATTTTTGTGTTTTGGAAACACATCAAGAAGATCCAGCACAAAAGACCTGTTAAAAGATAAACTGAGGTGCATTAAAATGTTTGGGTTTATTTGAGCAACAGTCAGTTTGACTCAGGCAGCAGTCAATCTACATAGCAAGGAACTCTGAAGAGCTGGACAAAATGAAAGGCTTTTATAAGAAGGGAGCAGAGAAAAAGGACGTTATAAGTAAAAAAGTGGATTGCTTTTCCCAAGGTTACTTTCCTTTAGAGGTAGTAGGGGTCTATCGGGCAGGTTTCCTAACTAGTGTTGAATAGGCTGTTCCTGATGGACTGGCTTAAGATTCCATTTCTGGAAGAGCTGAAACTGTAATTAAGTCTAGGTTTGGTGACACGGGGCATAAGCAACTCCCATTTTGAGCCTGTTGTCTTGATTCCAACAAGTATTTCCCAATCCCTACAACTTTTGGGATAATTAGTCACATCATCAGCTGCACCAGCATCAGGACACCATTGTCTACACCTTCTAGCAGCCATTATGGCTTCTCCTCAGAAATAACAGGATATCTTCAGACATGACCAAATTTGTTATGAAAAAAAATATTCCTAATGTGAATTACAGTATTTACAGTGGGGTGCAGAAAACACACATTTATACAGCATTACATAATAAGAAAGAAATAAACTCATAGTTTGAACAGTGTGTTGTTTCTTTTTCCAATTATCCGGTTAATGACTGTGAAACTGAACCTTCTAAGTTTTCAGGGTTTTTTTACTTATTGGTGTAATTTTACTTATATGTAATTTTTATGTTGTTTAAATCTTTTGGTGTACATTTTATATTTTATATCAATATACAGGTAAAACCAAAGCAAATAACCCTTTATGTAAAATGAAGAGCAGAGGGGAATTGCTCTATCTGAGCATCATATTTAGAAAAATGTACACAGAAAAATGTGATTTTCTATGTATGCTACTAGTTAATCTAAAGTCTAGTATTAACCTAATATTACTGTGCATATGTTCTTAAGTTTCTTTTATGTTGATAGTGTATGTATGTATGTACTTATACATATATAAAATAATAATGAAAGTTTTAACATATATAAAATAAAAAATAAAAGTGGAATGTCAATGACTACAATATATTTTTCTATTTCACATGATAAGCAACACATAACAGATTTTCTAAATAACCTTGTTAAAAAGCACAGTCTCAATACTTCTAAATTCATTTAATATAATAATTAGTCA
The DNA here is from genome assembly GCF_030020395.1 of Manis pentadactyla. Classification (NCBI taxonomy): domain Eukaryota; kingdom Metazoa; phylum Chordata; class Mammalia; order Pholidota; family Manidae; genus Manis; species Manis pentadactyla. Next base: position 29,482,019 of record NC_080023.1, on the reverse strand, counting down.
TTCGTTAAATTATAGATTAATTGAAAGCATATTGCCAGTTTCATTTATCACCCACACGCACCACTGCCATCATCAGCAAAGGTGGAACCTAAGAATAGTCTATTTACCTGATGTTTAAAAGTTATAATTCAACTTTCCTAAAGTATTTTGATGTAATGTTTACTATGACCACACTCAGAGGCAGTCACATTAATAATAGTTTGTAAGCAGTGGAAACAGTTTCTACTGTTGTATGTCAAAACCTGTATGTAATGCTATTTCCTTAATTATACAGTGCATCTGTGCATACTGATAAAATTAGCAAGTAGAAAAATAACCTTACAAAAGGAACATAATTTGTTAAATTAATTGCTGATTTAACAAAAAGATAAAATATAATGCCTGCACAACAAATTCATTTACTATCAGTTTTATAAAGAGTGTAATTCTGGGCCTATGTAAGTCCTCATTATGTAAAAACATTTATATTGGATTACTAAAAATGGCTCATTATTGCATTTTTAATAAATCCATCTTATTTGGCTAAAAAGGACAGTAATGAAATTTATTTGATAGCTGTCCAGTAAACAGACATCTCATAAAAAGCTGGGGAAATAAATAATAATTATATCATAATAGCCTCCATTTATGAATATAGTTAACTTTTTTCCTGAAAAAAATTATACTAAGCTTATTAATGTTTAGCACTTCAGACAGAGAATGCTATGACCTCACTTAGCAATTAGTTTTCTTTCTATGCTCCATAAAATCAAAGAGATTTACAAAGCAAGTGGAAATACTTTTATAATGATGAGCCATATGGCACTCGGTTTACTATATTTATGCTTAGTAAGTATAAAATTATAGTTCTTTTATTTTTTACAAAATGATGTTACTACTTCTATTGTGCTTACAAATCAACAAGACAGGTATAACAAAAAAATTTCTGGTTACTTTAATAAAGCAGATTCTGCTGACGCTAACATTTTTTCCAAGCTGTGTTGGTTTATAAATGTTTTTAAATGTTTATAAACATGAAATATTATGTTTATCTAAAAAATTACCCAGCTGAAATACATAAACAGTTTGACTGAGCAAGCATTTTACTTCTAGTCCAAATGTGCTCTTAAAGAAAAAGAGATGCTGCCTCTGACCTCCTGCCTTCTTAGTATTTCTTCAAATGAGTATATATTGTTTGGAATGGATACATTTTTTTTCATGGTATTTATCAATGGGTTAATCTGTAATTCCATGTAAGAGGCCATAAATGCCTATAATTAGGAAAATTTTAATCTTCAGATGATGTGGAAATGCAGAGTTATGTAGATATGGTGGATTTAACTAATAGAAGGATGAAAGCTATGCTACACCATTTTATTAGTTGTGTGGTTATAGTAAACAATTTACATCTTCTGCTTGGGGGCAGATCATATGCCTTAAAGACAATAGTAAAGAATAGAGAATATTTTTTCCAAGTATGATAGGAAGACTTAGGAATATTTTAAACAAAAATGATTAACCTAGTTCATATGAAATTAGATCTCTTTGACCTCTTATGCATTGGCCACAGAGGGTCCCGTGCAATGAAGTGATTCTGTTAGAGAATGACCAAGTATGTTGGTGATGATGCATGAAAAGAGAGTTGCCTCTCATTTCACCTTGTGAGAGGGTGAGGGCTGATCAAACTTTAACAAATATTCAAAAACTCATTAGTTGAGTGAAAACTCAGGTTATGGTGTTGACTCACCCACAGTTTTATTTTATATATGGGCATAATTATTTTATTAACATAGCTAGGACAATTTCCTGATTATGACTGAAATATTAACCACTGATATACACACAAAAATTGTTATAATGGCTTTTATTTGGGCTGCCTTGATTATATATTCTCAGTTTGAAAATCACCATAGGCTGCCCTCATCTCAAGCAGCAAAAGACAATGAAAAGTGTATATGTAGAATTCTGTTTTGTAGGAAATACATAAAATATGTGTATCAACTATCCCTTTAACAATTTAGCTCATATTTATGTTATTTTATGCTACACAATCAACATCTCATAACCAGAACCTGTTATTTTGTTACAACACATTCACAAAATGATAAATTAGTTTCATAGTCATCAATTCCAACTAGGTTGGAAATACTAAATCAAAGTATCATTCTATAATGAGAATAGTGCTGAATTCTGAAGCTTATGATCATTGCACTGAATTTAAGACTAAAAATATTATGTTAGCTTCAAATAAAGAGTAGAAACTATCAGGCATTTGCAGTAACAGAAAGTAGCATAATCCAGGGAAACTTTCTAGTACTATTTTTATTTTTCAAAAGTCAGGAAGATTAGCTTTGCTTGCATGTAACAATGTGCTATCATTTTGTAATGCTAACAGAAAAGATGAAATCAAAAAATGTAAATGTAATCAATTTTAAAGCCATCTGAAGACTCATCATCTAAGATATAAATTATAGGCTTTCCATTGCTGCTGAAAACTTTATAGCTTTTATATCTAGAATACATACTATGTTGAAAGTGTGATGTTTTACATGGCTTAATGAGAATTCAAATCAGAGTATTTCTGAAACTATTGGTTCACACTAGGTCAATCATAATAAAAACCTTTTCTTGGAGCTAGTTGAATTACTACATACATTCGTTCTCTTGTCAGTTGTAAATTGTTTCAATTGGCCCTTCATACCTTTTAAACAAAATGTAAATGGACTGTTGCAGTCTATAAATATATTAGAATTTTTGTATATAGATATATGTTGGACATTTTACTTTCAAGACCCCCAGTGTAATGTCAAAATGATCAGACTCATCATGTGTCACAAAAATCGTTAATAAAATTTTAAGACTCTCTCTTGGGATCATGGAAGATTTTTTCATTGACTAATAGCAGTGTGACCTGGCACTCTTTTTTCCTCTGTCTTTCAGAATCACAAAAGTGGTGTAGTTTAAAAGGTGTGGCCTATTGATTCTTGTACTCAGTTTATGCAGGTAACTTTCTCACTGCCTGAAATATTTGGAAATGTTGGCAAGACATCTGACAAAAATAATAAAATAACACAGTCTCAAACTATGAAAATAAATTAGTTTTACTTGAATTCTGACTGATTTATAGAAAACACAGAAGTAGGTGAGGGCTTGAGTCTCATATTGTTGACATTTTATGAATATGTTTGCATTAATCCTTGATTCTCACCATCAGTTTATAATTTGAATGGAAGATATAAACAGTGAAAGATGTGATTTGGGCACTCTTGTGAAAAATAGTTTTAATCACAGGTCTGCCAATTAGTGAAAGCTAGTTTTATGTATTTAGATGAAAGCGTTCAGGATAAAAACTGGTGTGTAGAGTAAGATCAAGCTGGAAAAAGTTGGTAAATAAAATCATACCTGACAAGAAGTAAAGTCAGGATCACAATGAGCATGGAGGACAGATTCTGTCAAGCTTGAGATATGTGTGTGTGGGGATATGATATAAGAATGGAACACGCCGCATTCTGTTTTATTGGCCATTGTATACGGTGTGCCCTCTCCCTAGGACACTATTCCTGAGGTGTGCTTGGCAACGTCCACTGTGCTCTTCAATATCAAAGGGGCTCAGGTCCTTCGTGTGGCCTTATAAAGTCTTCTGTGTCTGTCTCCTTCTTGGCAGGTTCTGCCTTCATTCCAGCCTGTTTTTCTCATGATCATGGTGGATGACTGGGGGTAGAGACTTGCTGATCCTGTCCTTTAAGCAGTCCTAGGACTAGTTCATTGACCAGAGTATTACTTAAATGTGTTTGCTACCTGAAGGAATAAACATGTGATAAGAAGATACACATGGTTAGACATGAAGTGTTATATTTAATCCCTTTTCCTCTTTCTCATGGGTACTGCAATCCAAATGCGATATTAAATGTTGCCAAACTGCTTCTCTATCTACCCTTCTGCCCGATGGTATCACTCACCCAACTTCTTATTAAACTACCTCTACTCTTTTGAAACTCCTGACATTTTAATTTTACATACAATCTCAGGATTGCCACCTACTGGCCTCCTGTGGATAGTCCATGCTTTATTATGATAGAACATGCTTTAGATTTATTTCTTCAACGAGATTCCTGTGAGTAGCCTAGTTATACTCATGTCTGTCATCATGGACAGTGATGCATAAACTCTTGCCCTTGTGTTTCTCTCTGCCCAGCATAAATTCTATCATCCAGAATCATCTCGACCCTTTGGCAAATTTCCTAAAACCATTGCTGTTTTTCCTATTTACTAAATCTCAATCCTGTACAAACTCAACTGTTACTTTGCACAAATTAGCTTAATACAATTTAACAATATTTTATAATCTGAACTGTGTCACATGATAATAATAATAGGTTCACTTACTATATATGCCAGGTCAAATAGTTAACCTTCACAATATCCCTACAAGGTAACTTTCTTTTATCAGTTTCACTGTTCATATGTGTACATTTCTCTAATTGAATTCATTCAATAGATCTTTGCTACAGTGATTTTTATACCACATTCAGGGAACCCCTGAACCTTATCTCTGCCCCATTAGTATACATGGATGACCTTGCCTCATCTTTCACTGAACTGAAGCCATCCGCTGCAACTCCTTCACCTTCCTGCTGCCGTATCTCTCCACCACCTCCGTATCTCTCCTTCCCTGCTGTTACAGTGGCAGGATTGTCTCTCTATCAATAAGGGAAAAATCACACCACATGTGTCCTGGAACCCATCTGCTTCTTTTCATACGACTTACCTCCTGCCAGATAGTGTTCAAGTTCTTATTCCCCCTCTTTTGCATAATTAGTGTCTTCCTCACTCCTGGTCCTTGTAATCAATCTTCAATATTCAAACATGTACTGATTGCTCCCACCTTCAAAAAAAGGAAAGGAAAAGAAAATTATTAGACACCTTGTCCTCTTTCAGCTCTCTCCAATAATAGCAAAGCTTCAAAGAGGTATTGACGATACCTGTAATTTTTATTTCTTCATCCCATTCCTTAACCCCTCTCTCATTGCATCATATTTCTCCAAGGCCTTCACTTTTCACTCTATCCTACTTACCTAGATGGCTTACTCTCCCCACAAGTTGTCAAAAATAGTCAACTATATATACAATATGGACTCTGGCAATTTTTATTAATTTTTTCCTTTCTGCATGTATGAAAAACAGTGGTGCATAGTACAGTCTATTACATCTTCTTTGTGAATAAAGGCAGAATTGGCATAAATCAACACATTGATTCTCCTCTCAATTCCAAACCTGAATTTGAGCAATAGAAGCTACATTCAACTTTTTATCAACATTTGTACTTGGATTTCTCTCAAGCACCTTACGTTCATTGTATAAAAAAGCAAAGCCTTGGGTGTAGTTCAGCCACATACGCCCTGACTTGTCTTTACCATTAAAAAAAGGTTTGCTTTTCAGAAACTTGGCTGTCATTATCATATTTGTCTTAAATCCATATTCAGTCATTTAGCAAGTTGACCTCCAATGTAATTATTAGTTTAATATTTATTAAGAGCGTCCTGTACTAACCCAGTAGGCTCTTTGTATGTATTATCTTGGCTTTATCAGAAAACAAAACAAAAAGAAAAACTAAGAGTTTATAACCACTATTACCCTCAATTTACTCATGAGGGAACTGAGACTGGAATTTTCTGAGGTCTCACAGCTTGTTAAGTGGGAATCCAACACTCGGTTCAAATGCTTTAGAATCTGTGCTCTGTTAATATTTCTTTTCTCCACACCTCTCATCCAATTCATCAGGAAATCCATGTCTTTTGACTCCTCTTATTAATTATGTATGCTGAACACAAATAATCTTTTAAAAAGAGAAATTGAATTATTGATTCCTCTCCTGCTTAAATTCTTTAATTCATTCCCATTGAAGATATAGTCCAAAATCCCTATCATAATCTACAAAACTCTACAGAGCCTATCTCCTTTTTAAGTTAGTAACGTGGTATCCTATATGGTAGACAGAATAATGGTCTCCTCCAGCCCCCAAAGAGTTCTGGGTCTTAATTCCGGAAACTTGTGAATGTGTAGTTTACAAGGCAAACTGAAAGTTGCAGATGGAATTGCGGTTGCTAATCAGATTATCTTAAAAATGAATAAATTTGCCAAGCTTAAGCTAAATGGGCTAAATATAACTGCAGGGGGCCTTAAAAGTGGAAGAAGGAGGTTGGCAGAAAGAACCAGAGAAATGACAGTGTGAGAAAGACTTCCAGAGCTGGCACTGAAGAGAGACGAATGGATCCATGAGCCAAGGAATATAGGGTCCTCTAAAAGTTAGACAAGACGAGGAAACAGATTCTGCAACAGAGACTCAGGAAAGAATGCAGATGTACTGACATCTATGACTTATTTCAGATTTCAAACCTTCAAAAATATAAAATAATAAATTTGTGTTGTTTTAAGAGCCACTGAGTTTCTGGCAATTTGATAAGAAATATAGTAGTCTTTCTCTCAAGCATTCATTCATTTAGCACATGTGCATTATTTAATTGTTATTACTTATTCCAAAGTGTATATTCAGTCTTTTAAGGAAATACTCTAACTTTCTAAAATACACATATTTTTAGAGAAACGTATTGAGTCCACGTATTATAGTAATGACTCTGGTACTTGGATGAACACTAAAGAATTTATGAATTGTTATTATTATCCATGCCCTCTTACTTTGCCTCTGTGGTAAATTTGCTATTGTAACCAAAAGCTCCAACAAAAAAGAATGAAAGAATGAGAAAGAGTTGCATCTGTGTTCTCTGGGAATGCAGAAAAAAGAGATGTTGAGTGTCAAAGCAATGGAATATAAAAATAGACATGTTTATGTGTTCAGAAGAAATAGCATGTATAACCATGCATAGGTTCTTCAAGTCTTAATTTAGAACAGTATCCAGTATATGTTTATACAATAACAAGTAACAAGCACATTAGTGTTATCTGTATTTTCTTATATTTTAAGTTTTTATAATAGTCACTTGTGATCTTGAGAGGAAACCATGTTTTATTATTATATAAACATACATGAATTCATTGTCCTTGGTAATTGAATTTAGCAATTGAAATGATGGAAGATGTAATAATAAAACTGAATTTTTGCATCCTCCTTATTTCCTATTTTCTTTCTTGAATATAATCAGTAGAGAGAAAGGAAAATAATTTTACTAAATTGTTTCTTATTAAAAGATGGAAACATGGATATTTTGAGATGATGAAAAAATAGAGATCACCTATAATTTTATTTCAGACTATGCAATATGTAAAGCAACTCCATTGTTGCAATAGATAAAATTGAATAAAACCAGTATTAAGAATGAACAAAGTAAAACTGAGTAACACTACAAAAGTATACAATTTTTCTCTAATATCTCCAATAAAGAAACTAACTATTTCCCCTATTTTACAATAGAAAATTAAATTGACAGGTTTATTTGTCTAAACTGAAGGGAAATAAATGAACTATGAAATTGTTTACATTGTTGGCAAAACATTCACTGTTTGATGTTTGTATTTTTGACTTCTACAGTGATTCAGCCACATTGATAATGAGTATGAACCTTTATACTTTAAATTAAACTGAGGTCACTATGTGAGTTAAAATGATGCCTTCTGTATTTTATGGTGTACCTTGTTTACCAGACTAAATTCTTATTCTTAAATATAAAATTTTGTAACTTTAGAAGGTGTTCTTCATTCTCCATTATTGCCATTTCACCTGTATATTACTCTACAATTTGTTTAATCTTCATAATTTATCTGTAAATGATATTATACTTTTCAGTTACTGGCATATTATAGGAGCTCAGTAATTTGTAGAAGTCATAGTACTTTTGGTATTTGATGTCATTATTTTTATAATTTGCTTTAGGTTAACCAAAGAGGTTACTCATTAACATATACTATGGTGCTTGCCATTGTTCCCCCAAAACTGTTATAGTTATAAAGAAATAATTCAATGGTATGAATAATAGCTTAAGACAGCATTCATTAGAGTCACAGCTTATAATCAAATATAATTTTTAATGCTAATTAAGCAAATTGACAACTTCAGGCAAATGATGTGATCAAAATCAAACCAAGTATCCCAAAGTTCAGCTAAGGAAACAAAACAGGAAACTCAGTGGGCACTTCACCTGCCTGGAGTCTCTAGTAACACTCTGATTCCATGACTCAGGAAAAATTAGGTGCATGGAAATCCCTTGTTTCCAGAAAAGGCTATATTCTAGTTTGTTTTCTTCCAGAAGAGAAAATTCAAGCTCTCATTTCTCTCTCTCCACAAGTAGAATTATAAATGGACAGTTTTACAATGTTCATCATTTTCTGCCTATGATCTAAGTTATCTTACTCTGACATTTTTAAAAAAATTTGATTTATTTTTACTCTGTTCTTTTTTAAAAACTTTTTTCCCACATTTATTGAGATATAACTGACATAAAGTACTGATATTGGGTTCTTGATGAAGAAAGTAGGAGAGATATTATTACTCCATAAGGAAAACTTTTTTAAGGAAGATGTAAGATAAAAAATTTTATTTGATGTTATATCCATGACTTCGGGGACTGAGTACCTAATGGTGTTCAGTAAATGTCTACTGACTGAACAAACAAGTAAATACCCACTGATTCCAGAAGAGATTCCTAGAAATAGATATACCTCTTAGTTGGGAGCCTCTTAAGTGCACTGACACATCCAGACCTCAGGATTATTAATAAATGACATGATACATCATTGGTTTATGAAATCAGTTTTGGTTTGTTGCAGATTATAATTTTTAAAAGTAGAATAGTATAAAGTAAATAAGTAACAATACATCTTGTGTTGGAATATTTCTTATAAATTTGATTCAGTTATATATATTTGATATCTTTGGGTCATTTTTCAAGGGAAAAATATCAAACAGTAAAAACAACAACAAAGTGCAACATTGCTTCAAAAAGGTACTAATTCCCCACCTAGTTCTTTAATTATAAAACATGGCTTACAGTTCATTAGCAATAGATCCGATATACACTGCTACGCATTTCTTATAAATGTGTACATGTGTGCATATATGTGAAAACTATCTGTCTATGAAGGGATATTATATTTGTTTTAGTGTAAGTAGCTCCCTAGTATTTTCTGCAAGGCAAATGACAGCATGCTATATGCATATACAACTTAAGTTTTCTAGTCAGGCAATTTCTTTTTCATATGACTACAAAATGACCAAATGTAACAAGCCTTTGCCTTCAAAAAGTTGGTGTTCATTCATGAGATCTTTGAGATAAATACTACTTGTGTAAATTAACACATCTAATGACTAGAAGTAAAAGGAACATTACACCAGAAATGATCTAAAGTGGATAGACACTTAAGTCAAGTGGGCTTCAATTATCCCCATTTCATCAGTCACTGGGTTTAGCAATTTCATAGGATTGCCAGTGCCTTTATGCCACACAATAATTTACAATGACTGTTTTTTCTGAGGTGAACCAGTTTGTGAGTTTTTTTTGTTTTGTTTGTAGTTCTTTATATCATTTGAGAGAAACTAATAGTTACTGATTATTAAGCACTTCAACTGGATCAAGTGTTATTCTAATACAATTAGTTTATTTAATCTTTACCAAACCCTATCAGATTGATTCTGTTGTTATACTCATTTTCCAAAGGGGCGGTGAAGTTGAGAGGGGTTAAGCACTAGCCTAAATTAGCACACTTAGGAAGATGCATTTTGGATTTGAACTCAAGTCTCTTCAGCCACATAGTCTTAAAATTTAACTGCTATTCACAATTGTTTTTAATAGTTCTCTCTTACTTGGCCGGTAGTTTTTATGAACATGATCTCATTTAATAATCAGAAGAATTCTAAAGGGAAGTATTTATTTCCAACAGAAAAGAATTTTACTCTGATTGTTGAAATACTATTTTATTACAAAATATCATGGAAATACAGATAAAAGACAGGAAGATTTTTTTATGCCTAACACTCTTCCATTGTACTTGAAATTATACAAACATGCTTTCCATTTACCTGAGATCTTTGTCTTAAACTGCTATCATTTTCAGTAGGCCCTATATTTTCATTGGTGCAAAGTTCTTTTGAATATTATTGAGAAAACGAAGTAATCTATACTTCATTTCAATGTTACCAGGGTAAATTTATTTCTGAGGTAGCCAGCTGCTGGAAGGTTTTTAAAATTGATGTTCTTTCAATTTTTAATAATATAAATCTCTTCCCCAAGATCTTTTCTGCTTCACAATCTCCCCAACCCTCTTTATGGTTTGTTACTTTTTACTAAAATGCTTTCTTTGGTATTTATTAAGGGGAAGGTCTTACAGATATCCAATGTATTTGTATAGATGATATGAATATCTTGCTTAAGTTGTTCAGATATTGTTTTGTTATTATTGGTATATTTTGTTACTTATCTAAAAGAGTATAGTTAACAGGTATGATCGTTCATTTTACATGTGCACCTGATTGGGCAAAGGGATGCCCAGAGAGTTGGCAAAACATTATTTATGTGTGTCTGTGAGGGTGTTTCTGGAAATATTAGTATTTCAACTAGTAGACTGAGTAAAAAGCATCACCCTTACCAATGCAAGTAGGTATCAACTGATCCATTAAGGTCCTGACTAGAAAAACAAGGTGAAGGAAGGGTGAACTTGTTCTTTGTTGAGCTGGGACACCACACTCCTGGTTTTGGGGCCTTTGGGTTTGGATTGAAATCATACCACTGGCTTTCCTGTCTCTCCAGTTGCAGATCATGAGTATTCTCAGCTTTCGTGGTCCCATGAGCCAATCACTCATAGTAAATCTCTTCTATATAGCTACCATATTCTAGGTTCTTTTTCTCTGGAAAATCCTCACTAATTCATTAGATCAGGGAAATAGCTACATTTTTACTTCCATCTTCTCAAAATGTTTTTATATTAGTTTCTTTAATTATTTTCATAATTATTAACAATGTCAAAGTAGCAGAAAATAGTGTTTGACAAGCTCAGGGAAACCCATTGTGCTACATATAATAAATATAAACCTTTTGCACACATGCTTGTGATTAACTTTCTGGGAAATGAACCATTATAGATGGCATTGAAGATCTATGTCTTTCTCCAAATACAACCATCCTAGTTCCCTCCCTCACTGTACAGAAGTAATGAATATTTTAATATCCTGTGAGTATCTCCTCTTCCCAAATATTTTTAATTTTACTAATTATTCAAGTAATCACAAAGAATATATATTTTAACTATACATAAATGATATAATGTTTTGCCAAATATTATTCAAATTACATTTCAAAATATCTGTGTTAGTGGTTACATTTTTATCTCATTAGCCCTTTATTATACCATTCAGGTCATGTATGAAGAGAAGAGAATGTGAAATATAATAGCACATTATTCAGTTACTCAAAATATTTGGTTAAGGAATTTCTAATTCTAGCATAGTCATTTTAGAATGAGTACTGGGAATGTATTTTGCTGAACTCTCAAAATAAGGACAAAAAATTACTTTTATTTAAATCAATGAAATTTAATTTGAACATTTTCTACTTCAGAGAGCTGCATTAAAATAATGGCTTAATTACAGCAAAGCTGTTGAATTGTTTGATTCCCACACATTTTAAAAATTATATTTGTCCTTTCCTATATGAAGTGAAGTCTGATTATGGGTCAGTCACACAGAATTTTCCATGCTGTGAGGAACTTAGAAGGATAGTATGGATTTTTCTTTACAAACTTGTAGGAAAGCATGACTCAGAAATATGAAAAATAGTAGAGGGTTCTACTTAATGGGACTTTAGATTGGCTAATCAATTATTTAATATGTGTGACTCAGAGAACCTCATTATTTTATAAATATATCTTGCAGAAGAAAAAGAATATGATACAGGCTTTAACAAGTAATGATTCATCTTTTTTATTCATCTGGAAGGAAGAATTGGGAAGTCAGAGGTTTCTTTGCTCTGCCTTCAGTTTCTGCTTTTTCTCCTCTGCTTTCTATATGTAGCCTTAGCTCCAGGGAAAATGAATAATTTGCCTTCATTGGGCAAAGAGGTACACTGATTTCTTGTACATCGATTAAAGAGGAATATTCCTTAAAATATTGAATGTGAGCTCTTTGGGTTTACCTTGACCACTGGAAAACAAACTGTAGTTTCTTCATGAGCAAAGGGAGACCTGTAGCTCCCTGATGTCTAGGTAAGACAATTCTATCCCCAATACTTAAGACTCCTTTCCTAGGAGTGAAGGATATGACCCTATAATCCTTTGCTCCGAAAGAATCCACCCATTTCATTCTTCCCCCTAAAAAATATTCATAGCTGCCAAGATGTACTGTGGTGCCTTCTGGCAATCTCCTTCTGACTTTTCCTCTTATTTTATATCAGTCTCCATATGAAATCCAGATTCACCCCTGGAACTATTGCTTCAATTTTGCTTCACAAATAACTCCCTTAACATCTGCCACCTGGTCAGTAGAATATAGTCTGCAGAATGGGAAAAAAAGGGACTGAAGTAGGGACAGCAAACCTGTCTTCTAATCTTGTTTTTACAGCTCAGAGAGAGACATTTGATACTCCTTTGAACTTGTTTTCCCATTGTTAAATGAAGATAACAATCCCTCCGTGCAGTGGGTTGTTTGTAAGGTAAAAAGGAGATAATGAATATGAGCTTGTTTGAAAATTCTTAATCCCTAGACAAAGATATAATAATATGTAGAATATTGACCAATATTAATATAAATTTCTGTGGTAGTTTCTTTTTGAGGTTTACATTAAAATCTGTAAGTAACATTCTTTTTGTATGCATGACACAAACAAAATTGTCATAGAATGTGCCTTTAAAATTAAAAGTTTTCAGAGCATCACTCAGAGATACAATGTGATCATTAATGGGGCTGTTACAGACTTTTTAATTGGAAAATGAAATAGTCATAGCCCTAGAGTAAACTTGACACCTTGTTCATTATCTGAGACTTGATTTTGTGCTATAATTACTTTAAGATTCCATTAAAGTTTTAGGCTAACCTAATGATTGAGCTATGTATGTGAATAAGCCTGAAATATGTGCAAAGTGAGTTCTTTGATAAATATATCCTACTGATTTGGTTTCAAGGGAATCTACACTAATTTTGGGTTTTTCTTTGGGTTTTTTTCCAAGTCAGTCACTTGGAAAGAAGCATCCAAACATGTCCCTTGAGGTAAGAAAACAACCTTTCAGAGTGCTAATTTATGATTTGAAATTAACAGCAATGCTGTTTACTTTGTGCTGTAAACTTAAAACTCTTTCCAATAACTCAAGATCATTAAATATCAATTCAGAGCCTGGGGTAAGTGTTGTGGGAGAAAAAAATGAAAAAGGAAAAAAGAAAAGAAAACTGTAATCTCTGATGCTGAAGAGTTTTCTAGTCAACCAGGAAGGAAAAAGACAGGAAAACCATTAATTGAGCTCCAAATATTTTCTAGGAACAGAGAAAAACACTGTTCTATCTCAGTTAATCCTTGTAATCAAGTTTTGCAGGATGATATTGTAATCCCACTCATTTAATTCTTATAATTGAGTTTGAGTAGAGGATATTTTATACCTCTTTTGTGGATAAACAAATTCAGTTGAATGGCTCATATGAAATGACTCTTATTGAATATCAATAAACATACTCCAGAATCATAACATACAATGTGTATGTGGCAGAACTGATAGCTGCTACCACAAGGTCTCCTAAAATAGGAGTAAAAAACTGTGTGTGTGTATGTATAAGTACATATATGTGTGTGTATATTATACATACATATATATACAAGATATATATGTAAGATATATGTATATAACATGTATCTTACATATATATATATATATATATATATATATATATATATACAAGATATATAAGATATAACAATGAACAAAGGAGACAAACCTCTGCCCTAATGGAGTTATAATCTAGAGAGATACAAAAGGTATTACGATTTGTGTGGGTGGGGGGCATTTTAGAGTCCTTCTGAAGAGAATACACTTTGAATAGAAACTAGAATGAAATGTAGGAGAGAGTTCTAAAAGCAAATTGGAGCCAGAAAAAACAGCAAGTGAAAATACCCAAATTTTGGACAAATCTTGGTATACTTAATGAATAAGGCGATTGTAGATGGGGGTCAGACCAAACAAAAGAATGGTGAAAATAGTGAAATAGTTATTATTAAATTTTATGCACCTTAAGACATGGCAAATAATTTTAATATTATTCTAAATGTGGTGGGAAGCCTTTGAAATTTTATGGGCAGAATTTTGCATTTCATTTCAATACAATTTCACTGAAAAATTGAGGAGAGTGTCTTCAGGCCCTGAGGAGATATTATGGACCCCGGAAGTTGAGGATTTTAACAGGAGACCCATATAGGGTTATAAAGGCGATCTAGGTGAGAGTTAAAATTGCTTGGACGTGTTCCTGACAAGAGTGTAGAAATGAGTGAGTTCAGAATATATTTTGAATAGAGCCTTGATATGACATATTAACATTCTTCTGTGTCTTAAATTAGATAACTGTAAATGGTGTATCATATTTTGAGTATCAAGATGGTAGACAATTGCAAAAAACTAGAAGAAATCATAAAAATATAGGGATTATATTTTAAGATTAACATAGAAAATTCTTTAAATTTCTGCTCAGAATAAAAGATGTAGAATTCACTAAATGTATTTATACTATTAATCTTATTCTTATTGATAAAATGTGGAATATCTGAAATGTTTCTCTATTCCTCAATGTTTCCATATATTCTCTTTGTACATCTAAAATAGAAATATCTTATGGCTTAAATATATATGTGTCCTCTAAAAATCCCAGCCTTTTAGAACATGCTTATATAGTGTGTTGGTGCCTTATAATGTGTACCAGATACACATATAATTTGGCATTATACTGAATTCTAGTGTGTGTGTGTGTGTGTGTGTGTGTGTGTGTGTGTGTTGGGGTTGGTGTTGTGTTTGAGCCCTTGGGGTAATCTTGGTGTTCCCATGGCATTATGTCCCATATAAATGATTATGCTTTAGAAATTTCTCAGAGTAGACCCATATGAGACCAGTGTTTTAACCCACCTATCAAAACTAATGATAAATGATTTGTGAGATCAAAGTGGTGGATTTTAATCAGCAATAGTTCAGTTAATAACTTGGAACATTTTCTGTGAGAATGATACTGAGTGCATTAAAAATAATTGTGATTGACAAGCAAACTTGACATCTGTGAGGTGCTGCTTCTGAGTAGTAATCTGGCTCAGCTCATCTATCACAGGCTAGAACCTGTCTATCAGGAGGCAGAGAGAGACTTTACTGGTTTCGTCAACTTATTTATTTATTTATTTTTTTGTAGGTAATTATTTTTTATTGAAGGGTAGTTGACACACAGTATTACATTACATTAGTTTCAGGTGTACAACACAGTGATTCAACATTTATATACATGATAATTCTAGGTACCAGCTATCACCATACCAAGTTGTTACAATATTTTGACTATATTCCTTATGCTATACATTACATCCTGGTTACTTATTTATTTTACAATTGGAAGTGTGTACTTTTTTTTTTCTCTTTTCTTTTTTTTTTTTTTTGTGAGGGCATCTCTCATATTTATTGATCAAATGGTTGTTAACAACAATAAAATTCTGTATAGGGGAGTCAATGCTCAATGCACAATCATTAATCCAACCCAAGCCTAATTTTCGTCAGTCTCCAATCTTCTGAAGCATAATGAACAAGTTCTTACATGGAGAACAAATTCTTACATAGTGAATAAGTTATATGGTGAACAGTACAAGGGCAGTCATCACAGAAACTTTTGGTTTTGCTCATGCATTATGAACTATAAACAATCAGTTCAAATATGAATATTCATTTGATTTTTATACTTGATTTATATGTGGATACCACATTTCTCTTCGTCAACTTATTAATTAGAAATATGAAAACCTATTTTTGGAGAAAGGTGAAAATTAGAAAACCTGACTTATGTTTATTATCTGGTAGGCTATGAAGCACCAAGTAAGACACTGTAATTATTTTTTCATTATTATGAATATACACATATACTGCAGTACAATAAAAACAATTATATATATGTTTTACAGTGCTCATAGAGACATTAATGCTTTAAAGAAAAATTTTAATTTTACATTCAGAAAAATGCTTCAAACTTCTTAATTAGAGAACTAAATAATAAAATCTGGGGAAGACCAGTATAGTTCTCAAAATGTAATGTGCAAACCAATATCCCAGGGGTTTGGGTTAATGTGCAAATTCTGACTCAGGAGGTTTGGGAAGGACCTTGAGATTCTGTTTTTCTAATAAGCTCCTAAATAATGGTGATAGTTTGGTCCATGGACCATACTTTGAGCATCAAGATTTTAGACAACTAGAAAGGACAAGAAAAATCATTATACTTAAATAATCCTATCCTTACGTTGATATAGAAATTTTCTTTAAATTTCTGCTCAACATTAAAGAACTAAATCTGAGAATAATAGATAATGCATTATGGATGTGTTTAGAAAAGAAGGTTATGTAACATGCTAATTTATTGACATATACTCAGGCCCTAGGGAAAATTCTTCATAGGGAGCTCTCAGTGCATCCCCTCAACCAATCTGAGAACTCTGTATTTAGTCTAGGAGTACATAGTTTAATCATTTGATGATCTCCTAAAGCTAAGGTCCATTCCTGACTCTGCTTCCATAATCATTGATTTCATTCACTTTCTGAATTTCTCTTGTATCATGTCTTGCCTGAGGCTTAAAAACAATGTTTAGCTAACTGAAGCCTTGTAAATCCATGAATTTCTTCCTTCCTAAAAGAACACAAATAAATGAAAAACTTTTATGGGTTAACTCTTTTAAAAGTATGATCCTCTTGTGTTTGTCTTCTGTTACACCTTTGTTCATGAAATTAAGTAATTTTACATCTAGTTCCTCCTAACACTGTTATTCCAAATTCTATAATGAAGGGAAACAATGTTCTGTCCAGAATAAGTTTTACAGTTACAGTAAATCCCACAAGAAAAGCAGAGCAAGGATTTGAAAGTGATAGCTTCTCAGGTTTTTAAGTTGAGTAAGGTAAGTGTACATGACAGGAGACATTCTTAACTGCCTTTCTGGCCATTAATGAAGGTGCAGCTCCACTTGAGTTGAGATCAGCTTACAGTGGATATCCCATAAGGGAGAGAATGGACATGCAGATTGTGAAGCCTATCCAAATATCAAGCCACGTCCTCCTCCTCAGTCTCTGAGCCTCTGCCATCTGCAGAAAGACAGAAAACCTAACCTAAGCTGTTGTAGCTGTATTAAATATAGTTTCCTCCTGTGTTTTTCACATGCCACACCTTGCTCTGTCTCCTTCATTTCTAGCTCTGCTCTGGTCTACTATTAAGTGGTAAGTTTTGTTACAGGCAGAATGATATCAAAATTCATACCTCACTAAAAACTTAGAGGATGATTTGGACAGTTTTTCTCTCCAAGGCTTGACAGGACTTTAGTCTGAATTCCCAGGGTTAATATCCGTAAGTGTTTGTAGTTAGACATGGCAGTAGGAAAAGTAAATGCTTCCTGGTATCAAGGCAAAAATGGCACTAAAGAAAGTTAAATAAGCAGGGATGGTTTTATTCAAGGCTATTGCAATAGGGGAGAGAGGTCAGAATTCAGTTCGAACTCTTCTCTCCTGAATCAAAGAGCAGTAGGGGTTTTAAAGGCTGGGGTGGGATAGTGGGATAGTACTAGAGGATCTAAGCCATCTGTGTTCGCTACTTGGCTCTATCCGAAGGAATGCTAAGCTTTGTATATATTTTGGTAGAAGATTATTTTGTAACTTGAAGCAAGGTGTTCATCATCTACCTAAGTTAGGCTTCTATCCTCTCACAGACTGGGTACAGGGAGGCCATCTTCCTTGATAATTCCATGTCAAAGACGTAGCTTCCAGGTCCTTGAGAAAGATATTCCTGTGTTGTAAAACTGGCAAGAGGCTTTTATATCTCCAAGCAGCAGAGAAAATATCTACAATTACAAGTTTTCTAAAATGGGTGCTAGAAAAAGCAAGTTCAGGGGCTAGAGTTAGGAAGAAGCCTATCTATTTAGTCAAACTGAGATAAATGTTAAGCCTTCTTCCTCACTGATTATATTTATGCTCATTTAGAATCTGCCATTAGGACTTTTAGAAAATAAAATACCTCATACTACTTGGCTTCCCGAGTCTGCTCTAACAAATGACTACAGACAGTGATTTAAAACAACAGAAATTAATTCTCTCCCAGTTCTGCAGGCCAGAAGTCTGAAATCAAAGTGTTGACAGGGGCCTGCTCCTTGAGAAAGCTCTAAGAGAGAATCTTTCTTCTCCTCCTTCAGCTTTTCTGATGGCTCTAAATATTCCTTGACATGTGATTTCATAACTCCAGTATGTTTTCATTTTCATATGGCTTTCTTCAATCTCTGAGTTTCCCCTCTGTGTGCCTTTTATAAAGATACTTGTTATCGGATGTAGTCTGGAATTCAGCATGATCTCATTTTTATATCCTCAACCTGATTACATCTGCAAAGACCACTTCTCCAAATAATGTCACAATCACATGTTCCAGGGGTGTGGACACAGAGATATCTTTTGTGAGGCTACCATTCAGCCCACCCTGTACTTATGCTTTAAAGTTTCCTGCAGACACATTTTCCTCTAAGTCCTCAGTTCTTCTGGAGGCCCTGTTTCCCCTACAAGGCCCAATTTCTCACAACCTTATCCCTTAACAAAACAGAGCCACAGAGTTATTCTCCCACTTCCACTAAATGAGAACACTTCCTACATACTGCTGAGCAGGGGATCATGGGTAGGAAATGAGAGGAACAACTCCAGCACCCTTTCAACTTATTTACTAGAGATGTAATTTGATTTTCCTATCAGCATTAAATAGAACTGAAATACTATGGTTTTCCCCACAGAAGGTTGGAGATAGAAAGAATAAGCCATTTTTTGGTTGGGAGACAGTTAAAGAATACATCTGAAAGAAATGGTAACTGAATTTAATTTATGAGTAAGTTTAATTAGGCAAAGGTTATGTTTTGGAGATCAATGTAATGGTGACAAAATGGTAAAGTACATAAAGCCATGTGAGAGAAAACAGAATGATGAGGTATTTTTTGTAACTATGCACAATTTTGATATTGCTGATGCCTAAAATTTAAGGAAATATGTTATCAGAGTATTGAAGGCATCCAATTATTGAAGATTTCTGGTCATTTATTATATACAAAAGCATATTCAAATTTATTATTAAGACAAATTCTTGTTGATTATTTCGATGGTTCATTTGAGAATGACAAGATCAAAAATTATGTGGGTATTTCTTGTAAATAAATAACAGGATTCTTATGAACTGCATACTTGGAGATATCACACAGAAGAAAAAGATGATAAAAATTTGGGGAAATGAAGGAATAAAGATGAGATTTCTACAAATGTGGATATAAAGAATGGAAGTTTAAAAAATAAACAACTTATGGTCTCTACGTTTATAAATATGTGTTTTTTTAATTGCTGTAATTTTCTTCTCAGTTTGCTCCAAAATAGCAAGATTGATATAAATGACTTTATAAATATTCTAACATAATATTCCTACTGTTGATATTTTAAAAATTCATTCATTTATGCTTTCTGAAAAAAATGCTGTTTTTATTGAAAGATTTTGTCTCCTCATATTTAATAATAATGCCATTTTTATAAGCCAAAAACATTAATGCAATCAATTAATAAAACTACCATAATTTATTGAAAATTAAATTTCATGAAAGAGTAAAGCTGGTCAAAAAGGATGAACTAATTTTTATTAAGATTCTAATGAAGATTATGATTGTAAAAGAAGAGTTAGGTAAGGATGAAAGAACGGATCAGGAAAAGGAAAAATAAATAATTCTTTGGTGCAATCTATGAGTTAGGAAAAATTTCTAATTGTTATGATTTAGGAACAATTACAAGATAATAAAAATACAACACAGTCCAAAATTCTAAATTACTATTGTCTCCCATCAATTTCAATCACCAAATTGGCTGGGGAAAAGAAAAGTAGGGGCTTGTATTTGATCACACAGATAAAAATAGGTTAAGTGCATCAGGTAAAATTCTGTTGGTTTTGCCTTTATCCCTGTACAAGTTTAATACTCATTCTGTCTAATAACATCATGGGTGCCAAATGACTTCATATTCCAGAATTCCAAAATGCGCAGCCTTGCTTCAGGGGAGAGATCTCCCTTACTTAAACAGATCTTGTTTACTTAAACATTAGAACAAATGAAAACAACAAGAAAGTCCTCAGTTCTCCTATTGTCCCTACCCAAGTCACTTTCTCCCAACTGAACCAATCACACTGATTAGTTTAGACCATTCCCAGAAACCCTATACAAGAGATGAGTGTTCACATGACTCTTACAAAATTTGGAAGGCCTTGAATCAGTGGTTCAGAGATAATTAGCAAAATTTTTTGCACTCTTAAACAACTTGGACTTAATGTCTCTAAAATGGGAAGAAAATACACACATAGATTGCAGTCAAAATAGAATGAGGAAAATACATCTCATTCTCAAAGAAAAAATATCTTGTATGTACTATTGGAGAGAATCTTGCATGAATTTACATTTTCTCTGGGTCACTGGCATCAAAATCAACTCAAATACCTGTTGCAATGCAGATTTTTTCCCCAATGCCATACACATTTAGTCAGAAAAAAACTCAGGATTCTGCATTTTAAATAAGTTACCCAGAGAACTCTTATGTAATTTCATTTCAAAGTATACTGGAATAATATATAAACCATTTGAATGTGGGGATGATGCAACCTTTATATTATTGTATTCCAGTAATTTGCACCATTCTGTTGTAGTGTGCTTGTTAGTGTACATTTATTAAATGTACACAATGCACATTTAATTAAAAAAATGTATACAAATGAATACATAGTCTGGCGTATTGAGAAAAAATAACAATCTCTTAGAATAGATTAGTATCTGGCGTAAGCTTTCAGGGGGAACTTTAGTATGTGTACATTGAGCACTAAGTCTGAAAAATTTGTGTCACATTGATGTTCTTTTTGCTTCCCACTGTGGTCTGTAAACCATTAAATACTCCCTGTCCTTTAAAAATCTTTAATCATATGGAACTTATATTAGTCAACTATACTTCCTTTCTATTTTTTCATTGCTACATTCTCACAAACCTCTAACACCTCATTCATTGAAGACCTTGATTACTTTATGTCATAATCCAACATGCATGACATGAATGCCATATCTAATATAAGGCTTCTCAATTTTGTCTTACCGTTTCATTCTCAGTCTCTACCTTTTTTCTCTCTTTATGTCTTACATGTATTTAACGGCCTTGTTGCTTTTGTAGTCCACAATAGTATCAAACTTTGCCTGAACCTCCTTAAAAATCAATACTCTAGTTCCAGTTTTATTTTCCTCCAAACCACTCTCCACATTGCAGAGATAAAATTTTCCATATTAATCTGGCCTCTCCATGCTTAAAGTCCTCTAACTGATTTCTCTACTCTTGGGGAAAAAATTACAAATACCATTAAAAATTGCCTGCATGCTTTATCTCTGCAGTCTTATTATCACAGGTTTGATTCCCACTAAAGCTTCTCCCATAGGGAAGCATGGTGTGGAGGTCATTTAAAAAAATAGTAGTAATAGAAATTTTTGAGTTTTTGGTTACTTCTATTTGAATAGTCTTCTCTGGGCTTTTCTCATGATGAGTCCTTCTAGTTTAATTTCACCTCTTCAGAGAATCCCTATCTAATCCTCCCCCATTATTCCTTATTACATCACCTTTTTACTTTTATTTAAAGCACTTATCATAATACACCATTAGCTAATTTGTTCATTTGCTAATTTCTTATCAGCTATAATGGAAACCATGAAGGCAAAGACCTTCTCTGTCTTGTTAAGTCATGTTATCAACAGTAGCAATAAGCATGGAACTTATTAGGTATTCAAAAAATACTTGTTACTTTAAAAGATAAGGGAGTTAAAGGATGATGCTCTGAGTATCACATTTTTTGTTAATTTTAATGCAGATAAGGCACTGTTCTAGAGTTTCAAACTAAAGTACAAGATCAATGATAATGAAGAATATTGGGAAAAAATGTAAGGGAAAAGTCATACACATCTTAGGGATGGTATATGGGTATAAACACATATACATACATGTATACACCATCACTTATATGTCATTCATAAAAGGAAACATATATTCTGGAAAGGATTTTAAGAGCTTAATGTATGTAACCATTTATTCATCATAACAAATCTTTTATTAACCTATTAAACCTACAATGATATCTATGACATTACCTCCTTCTTTACATGTGATAACACAGAGGTAGACAGAAAAGTAAATTGCCCTTTTTTAAGATGCCCTTGTTTAATCATGTTTAATCTAGATTCCAAGTCCATTGCACTGAACTGTCCCATTAGGCATAAGTGAGTTTCAGCTGATATCTCAGTTAAAAAATGTCAAGAATGAACTTTCAAAAATGTGGAAGACTGGTTTTCAAAGTTATCTGCTTAACTGTCCTTTCCTGTAATTGAGTTTGAGCAGGTGCATGACTGCTGGCTAAAGACTATATTCCTAGACTCTTTTTTCTGTGATGTCTGCTGAGGTTGTGAACAGAAGTAATGTGTCTCACTTCTGTCTGGTCCTTAATATTTATGCCCCTTCTGCATTCCCACAGACTAGGAAGGACTGAAAGTTGGATTAATGAACTTGAACTCACATTGGGAGCTGAGATAGAATAAATATTCAGAAAATCCAATATCTATCATAAAGAATTTCTTTAAAAGAAAACAAAGTCATTGGAGAGGACTAAATGAAAATAATTTTTGTAGGAAAAAGATTGCTTTTAGCAAGAGATTGACATAAATCTGGAGTTCTACACATGGGAGTTGGAAGAGGAGGTAGAAAGACAATAATATTACAATTAATCATGTTACCAAGAAGCCAAAGGCACAGGACCTCTACTCTGTAGCAGGAGTAATTTACAATGTTTTGAATGAAAATTACATTGTTCCTAGATTTATATATCCTCTCATTCTAATACTTGTGTTTGAGAGCAATGAAACATTTTATAAGCATATACATGTATAATACTTATAATCAATCATTCTTTATGAATACAGTTACACAAATATTTTTTTCCAGAAAATTGTAGAAGCAAAGGCATGAAAGTAAGACATCGGGATCAACAGCATCACTGTTATCATCACTGTCATCATCAAAAACAAGAGCATCAACAACTAAAGTGGTGCTGGGCAGGTGGGTGATTTAAAAACAACAAGTGGAAATAAGTCCTTGTGAAAAAATTTTTCTTTTAATTAGTGTAATTGAATTCATGGCTAAGCATCTTAAAGTTTTACAGTAAAAACAAAAGTGCCATCAGATGCTAGAGAACACAAAGTCATATATATGAGTCATATATATGCAGATATATATATCAAATGTATGATATATCATATATAAAAGTATATATGGGTATAAATTGAAGTGTGATATGCTGATAGGTAAGTAGATGACTTTTAAAAATATGCCTTCTGAAAATAAAACATATCCATAAATATTCCTACAGATTAGGTTAGGTAATTCAGGAAAGAGGAAAAGAATAACTGGTGTTCCCAAATCATGAGTAATATTCTTGGATCTATAGTTTGCAAAAGCTATAATAATTTTCTATTAACATTCACTTTATTATCTATGTTTTTCCAGTGTATGATTTTCTACTTTTGTAGGAAATTAAGTTGAATGGTCAATATTTAAATTATAAATTCTTCTTGTATATTTTTGAGACTCTTTTTATATTTTTTGTTGGTATTTATTGTTTTCTATTAAATAGAAAGATAATGATGTTATCTTTTTTATGATATGGCAGTTTAAACTTCCAGAAACATAAATGCATCCTATTAATATCATATAACTTAAAAAATAATGACCCCTCATTCTGAAACTTTATTTTAATCTCTCAAATTTAAATTTGCTAGAAAGTATTTGGAACTAATTTTTATCATTAGTAATTTTTATATAAAATGTTTACTTTCACTATCATGTGTTCATGTTAAGCAAAACTGTAACCTAAATTTTTATTTAGAGATACTATTGTTAGATTTCATAAGAATTTCTTCCTCTACTTTTGCAGAAGTTTCAAAATATCTTTCCTTGAATATTTGCTGCTGTTTTAACTAAGAAAAATGTTTATTTAGAGACAAATAAAAACTTTGGAATTCAAAACTAGAGGCTTGTTAATCTGCTAGATTTTCTGGGTTTTATGGCATCTGGGGCATGGAGGCTATTCTGTAACAGACGAGAACCGTTTAGGAGCCATATGTGGAATAAAAATAATAGTGTAACTCTAAAGTTTAATTTTCAGAATGTGAATTTCATGGCACATTGGCATATATTGTTCTTCTGTTATTCATTTTACTAACCTGAAGATGGACAAAGATGGTGCTTGCTGTGGCCAAGGTATCCTGACATTACAGAAGTAGGAAAAATAAAGTAAAAACAAGTTGTTGGAAATATCTTCTTGTCCAATGACATACAAGGAAAATTTCCTATTGTAATCTTTTTTTACTTTGTATTCAAATTTCTACTGGTTTGTGGCTCTTGTACATAGTGTTTAGAATCATTTAGTGACCAGGTGAAATACAGTTTTTTGTCTTCGGTACAGCAGTAAACTATTGATTCACACAACTTAAAATGTTATATACAATAGATCCAGCAATTGGAAGATAATCCTGGGAGTGGCATGCTGAAAACATAAACTGACAGATTTTAATCAAAGGCAAAAAATTAAGGGTCAAAACATTAAGAGATCTATGAGTGAGCAGTTAAAAATAAGCTAAAGTCACATATTATGAAGCAGAATTAAAAACCCTGTCAGTCAGCCAGCCATTTAATAATTGAGTGTATATTATAAACCATATCATATCAGTATAATAAACACAGAAAATGCTATAATTCCCTGCCCTCTATGAGCTTAAAATTCAGTGAAAAGACTAAATCATTTCACATCATACATTAACAGACATTAAATATCACTATATAATCACATTTAAATGTGGCATTTACTGTAATCACCTCTATTCTAGTTACTAATATAATATTCTTTTTTCCTTATGGGGATTTTGACATTTCTTTGAGTACTATTATATTTATCATATACAGATGTGAAGTAATTATTATTATTGTAAATTCTTTCAAACTTTCTGAAAATATGTCGAAATATTGATTGCCTAATTGTTAAATTGTACCTGCCTCAATAATTCAGAAAATAAGAGGTGGTACTTGACATTTGTTAGGGAAATAAGATATACTTTTGGAAGTGGGAAACAACTGGCAAGGGATTGGGAGTAATAATCAATATAGCATTTCCATAAGAGAGAAAAGTGGGTATAGAAAAGATAGGAAATGAGAGAAATAAAGTTAGAGGTCAGCCAGGGCATAAGGGCCACATATATCAGGAAGATGTATGTAAACTGGACTTGATAAAGAATAGTAAGCCATCAAAGTTGTATGATTCTGGGTATTATATGATGTACTGTATGTTCAAAGATATAATTTTATAGAGTCCAAGATGAATTAAATTGGGGAAAAAAGTAAGAGGCAATCATATCACAAATATCATAATTAGGAAGGTTTTTCATAACTAAATTTGGTATTATATACTTTTTGTTACAGTGACATTTGAACTAATCAAACTAAGTCACTATTTTAAAATAAGTCATTTTTACAGTGTTAAAAATGGAGAGAGATCAGTTTAATGGTATTGCTGTAAAGAAGAATAGAATAATGTAAAAAATTTGTTTCATTATGAGTTTAAAGGGAAAATTTGGTTTTACGTGTTTTGTATATGGTGCATTTATATAAAGAGATAAGAACAAGCTAATGTTTAGTTGTGAAATGAGGTGTGCACAGAATGAACTTTTTATATATCCTTGATAGATTGTTATAGCACAAGTGCTAATTTACTTGTAAACATCTTTGCTGCAGTATGGAAAGTACAAAATTATATTTCAATATATACACATTTACATATTCAAATCTTCAGATGAAAATAATTTATTTTGATTATCAAACAAAAATATTTGATTATAACAATGTGTCTGTATTAAAGAAGCTAAGAGAAGAAAGTTTTTATGAATTTATAGATTTTGTTCATATATATACATGAGATAGTAATTTTGACACTTTTGGATTAGCTAATATAAAAAAAAAGAGCAAACATAGTGCATGACAATCATGAGCAAATTGTCATACAAATGAATCTGTTGAGAAAAAAATACCAGTGATGGAGATGGGGAGAGAAATATCATGAGCTCACAATACTGCCTCTCAGTGGTTAAATCAGAAGGCAAGGAAAGTCTTTGTGTCAGCCCATGAGGGTCAGACTCTTGGGGGCGAGGGCAGGATGGGAGAAAGTGGAGAGTGGATCTGTAGAGCCAATGACTATTCAGCATAGTCACATTATATTGTGTATTCCACAATTTATGTACTTTCAAT
Organism: Manis pentadactyla; assembly: GCF_030020395.1. Classification (NCBI taxonomy): domain Eukaryota; kingdom Metazoa; phylum Chordata; class Mammalia; order Pholidota; family Manidae; genus Manis; species Manis pentadactyla. The sequence goes on along the minus strand of NC_080023.1, from coordinate 29,455,460 downwards.
TCTTTCTTTTATTTACTATACCGCATGTAGAGATGTCTGTATGTACTATTTCTCAAGTAGTTATGAGATGAATGATAAACCAACAGGATGTACTTTCACACTGATTTTTAATAAAAACAGAATTGAAACAAAATCAGGATAGAAAATTTCCACAAGGTTGGATGGGTGCTTTTATGAAGGTGTCATGAAACTCAATCACAGAAATGAGAGACAGTAGTCTCTGGTCATCTGGACATTTTTGTTTGGTTTAAAGGAGATAGCAATTTTATGAAATTAAAACTTACATTATTTCCTACCTTGTTCATTTTTCTTGTTGAAATACATGTACATTTTCTTTTCAAATCAAGTGGCAGAAAAACACAATTCAGCATAAATGTATTTCACATTAGAAAATATGGGTGGTGTGCAGGTTGGTGCTCCATCTTTATGAAATTATGGTAACTCCTTTATTGTAAAATTTTGAGAAGGCCATTATCTTCCTCTTTTTATGAGATAACTCTGTTCTGGACCCTTTTAAATATATATTAACTCGATAATATTAGTATGAAATATCTTGAAGACACTCTAAAAGCTGAACCGTACTCTTGAAAATTATTTTACTCCTTTGTGGTAGAGTAAGAACTTGTTACATTTTTGAAATACTGTTGACAAGGGTAGGTCCCTGTAAGTAACTCTGAAAGTATTCTATAATATATTTCATCCCCCCTACTCCCCACTACTTCCAGGACCCAGTGTACTCCCTGGGTACGTAATCTGACTAAACTACTCACTGGTATTTTAGCAACAGCTTATTTTTAATTACCAGTGATGAGCTAAAGGCTGATTATCTCATTATATACTTTCATCTTTCATTTCACAAAAGTCAAGGGAGTGATCCAGGAATGCATATTATTAATCTAACCTGTTGCTGGTCATTGGAGATATAAAGATAATTAGTAAATGATAATGATCCTCAAGAAACTCAGAGTCTACATGTAAATATATAAATAGAGAGCACTGTAACTCTTGCTGTGTGCTGTTACAGAGGTTTCAATGCAATGCTTTTTTGTGGATTGGCAAAGAAATAATAAACACACTGGGAGAAGTGGAGAGGTGTCATCAAGAATGTGTTTAGAGGTTAACTAGCATTCTGAGATAAAGAGAAGGACATACAGACAAAATGGAATTGTATGCCTAAGACAGGCCAAGGACTACTGAGATATTTATTGCTTGAGAATGTAAGGTGATTAAAGTAGGACAAAATTGTGAAGGAATTGTCACTTTCAAAGGTAGAAGGTGGCCACCTGTTGCATTCTAAGCAAAGGAGTCTCAACTTCATCTTTTAATGTACCGAAAACCAACAGAGGTTAAGATAAAAGCAATATTGGGACTATACTTCCTATATTTAGTATTTTAAATTGCTATTTTTATTTGCATTTGTAGTAATGATTACTGAAAATCATAATAATGATTATTATAATGAGTATTCTGTTTAAATATCTAAAAGATAAGAAACTTTATGAAAAAAAATATTCAATTTAGTGATACTTTGATTGAATTCTCAGAAAAATTCTATGAAGTACGATAGTTATCATTATTTTATAAATACAGGCAAGTTCATTATCTTACCCAAGTTTACAGAATTAGAAAAAAGCCTGTACAAAAGTTAAACCCATAGATCGCTGAATTTGAACCTTATATTTTCTTTATGGCCAGTATTTTTTTAACTCTAAAATATAAAAACCTAATTTTTTCAATTGGTATACATTTGATATATAACATTCTGTAAATTTAAGGTATACAACATGTTAATTTGATGCATTTGTGTATCGTAATATGATTGTCATTGTAGAAAGAATTAGTGCCTCTATTACATTACATTATTGTTTCCTTTTAGTGGTTGGAAAAATTAACTTCTAGTTTCTTAGAATGTTTGATTATTTTAACTAATTAATAGTAAATTGTATATATTCCCTATACTATGTATTAGATCTAGAGTTTGTTTACTACTCATTGCAAGTTTGTAAACTTAAACATCTGTCCTATCCTCCCCCCATCTCCTGGTAACTACCATTTTACACTCTATTTTTAAGAGTTTTGCTTTTTTAAATTCCACATATAAGTGATATCATATAATACTTGTCTCTTTCTCTATGACTTATCTCATTTAGCACAATATGTTCAAGTTCCATCATGTTTTCACAAATGGCAGGTGAATGGATTAAAATCTGGTGTATACATACAATAGAATATTATTCAACCATGAGAAAAATCTCATGTTTATTGAGACATATTTTGACCAGTAACTTTTATTATATTACCACTTGACATATATATTGTTTTTTCCAATCAACAACATACTGTACAGAACTCAGATTCAGTAATAACAACTTTTAGGGGATTACAAAAACAAAAAAAATCATAAGCTACTGATGTTGTTTGCTTTCAATACAAACTAAAAGTGAAATGACTGGGATTCAAGAAAAGAGCTTCAAGTTTTCATGTTCTACTGTAAATGATAAGGATATCTTTAATAATTTTGCCATGAAAGAAAAGGTGAATATTTTCAATCCATCAAAGTGAGGGAAACTGAATAGCCCAGACAAATCAAAATTGGCATTTTCCTGAGGAATACAATGTCTCCAAGCAACACTGGTTTTACTAAGCAATATTATCAGATGTATTTAGGAAGGCACATGCAGTTTATATTTCTTCTGGGCTTTGTAAATAAAACTAGTTTTAATCTAGATTCACTGGAAAAGGTAGAAAAGTATTGCCAAAATCATCAGGAATGGTACCTTATAGCCTAGAGGAATGAATATGAGTTTTATTTTGGCCAAGTCATCAAACTGCCTATTAAGAAGAAGGAGGAGGAGGAGAAGGAAGGAGGAGAAGGAAGGAGGAAGAAGAAGAGGAAGAGGAAGTGGCAGTGGCAGAAGAGTAGGATGAGGAGGAAGAGGAAAAAGGACAAAGAGGGGATTGGGGAGAGAGAGGAGATGAAAAAAATCAATTCCCAATTAAGGCTTACTTAGAGCTGTAAACTGTAAAAGACTCCCATTTAATGGTAACATTAAATAGATGGATAAAGCAAAATTACAGATTAAAGCAGTTAATACAAAGTGGACAAAGTTAGAGTTAACCAGATTTATTAATTCCAATCTACTTACATGCATGATTTTGATGTTGGGTCATAGGTTGTGCACAAGTCAGTTCTGGGGTCATTAATGCTATTATCAATCTCATCCATTCCCAGGATGCTCAGGCCATGCTAATAAGCAGCACAGTTTCAAACAACATGTTAAATCTCATCGCATAGATTTAATTTAATTGAAGCAAGGAGCAAAAATAACACTTTTGTATGTGTGTGTGTGAATCTGCTGTGAGGTCTCTTCTTAAGGAGAAAATTATTCACATTTAAGAAATAGAATTTTAGGGACTTCAGAACTGGGGTTGTCTTGGTCTACTCAGACATACTTAGTCTACTCAGGCTGCATAACAAAATATCAGAGACTGGATAGCTTAAACAACAGAAATTTATTTCTCATACTTGTGGAGACTGGGAAGATCTCCAAGTGTCAGCCCATTCATTCCTTTTTGTTAACTAGTAACAAATCCCTTTCTGGCAGGTGAATGGATTAAAATCTGGTGTGTACTCTAAATAAACATTTTCTATTTGTGTGTATGTTCACACACACATATATGTAGTACAGATGTAACATGTAATATGTGTATTATATATACATAGTATCTATAATATACACACACATATATGGTGTAGTTAGAATTTACGGTAGCATATAAAATTAACCAATAAAATGTATTGTCAGAATAGTAAGTCGTACTTGATTTCTAAGGAGTGACCACATTATTATAGACACTGATGTTTGATAAATATATTCTGTAAAGGGTCATTAAAAGGAGGTAGGACTGGGAAAAGTAAAAGGAGAAGGGGGAGAAATGTTATAAACAATGTTTTCTGATGTAAGGAATAGAAGTATTTTATGAGGATGACAGTAGATTAGGAATATTAGAAAATAAGGGCAAATAAGCAATTAGCAATTGCTTTGTGCAGGGCATGTACTGAAAATCTGAGTGTGAAGTTTATCCTGGAAGTGAATAATTCTCACTGATGAGGCTGTAATACACTAGAGTGTCCAGAAAGGGATTTGTTACTAGTTAATATTTAAGGTAGACACGTAATTTATATTAAAAAATATATAAATTAGAGTAAGTTTCAATTTAGGCCATTGGTAAGTCACAGTCATTCACTGGCATGATGACTTGATTACACATTTTTGCCATGACTTATATACACAACCCAGATTATCTTAACTATGACGTCATAGGCATATTTTGTTGGAATAAACATTATTTGTCATGGTTATTTCCAGACAGAGATGAAAACACTGTTGCAGACTTCTGTTTTGAGTAAAAGGAAGGCATCAGAGATATTTGTACAGGGTGAGGGAACTATAGAAAGATATTTTTAAGAGGGTCAGTCTTGCCACAATAAGTAGAGTGTAAGGAAAGGAATGAAAAGCAGAAAATGTTTTAATGTACTGCCATATTCCAGGTTGTAATAATTTTACCTAATTTCCAGTGCTCCTATAAGGAATAGTCTTGTAACTGACTATCTTTTAATACAACATAAGCATAGGTGTTTTATATATACATGTACACACATACACACAGATATATTTGTGTATGTTATATGTGTACACATTTATATTCATCTATATCTATTTTCATGTTTGGGTTATGAGCATGTAAATAGTTTTTCTCTTTTAAGTTGGTGATTTGCATCATTCAAAGTCCATAAAAAATATACAAGTTTGGAATAACCTACAGTAGAATGATATTTTTGAAAATCCAAGGTAGTTGGGAAACCTAAAGAGCAATATATGGCACTCTTCAATGTATAAACTCATACTCATGCATGAAAGATAAATTAAATACCATTTACAACTCCACTCCAGGGTGAATCCAAGCTCTGTCTCCTATGGTCATTCTTCAATTACTGCTCAAGATTAATTTGTGTATATGTAAGAATAAAAAAGAAAAGTTGGAATATCTACCGTGCAACCCCTAAACGTTGCCTAATATTTTGAATGAAACCAAAAAAGCATTATGTTGACCTGCCTGCATAGAAAAGAGAAGAAGGTTTTAAATTCTGAAGTTGAAAAGGTGAAATGAGGCAGTGGCCCCGCCCCAAGTGATGCTGGATTCCAGGAGACTGAAGTGTGAGAAGCCACGAGGTCTCACCATATGTAGAAATGAACATGTCCATGGAGGTTCCCATCACGGGCTCTGAGATGCAGGGATGGAGCCCCATTGGAAGCCACAGCAGGTGGGAGTCTGGAAGAACATCTCCCAGGCTGGCAGAGGAAGAAGTGGAGGCACTACCAGCCACGTGCTGACAAATGGTCCATTCAGATTTCCAGAATTTCCAAAGACACATGGCCCAGCACATGTTCTGCATTTTTATGGAAACAGTTTCCTTTGTTAGAGAGAGGAAACCTAGACTTGGAGAATGAATGATTCAGGATCACTAGCAAGTGTTATTATGGGGAAGAATGAGCTAAACTTAATGTAAGACAATACAATATGATGTTACTTGTACTCCAAGCATAGTTAGCAGATGATAATTTTGTGTAGTTAATAAGCTATAGAATTAGAAAATTCATTACTTCAGAGAAGAGAAAGTGAGTATGAAATTGAAAGACTCAGGAAGGGTATTTTACTTACAGTTATTTCCAGCATTGGAAATAAGAGCAGAAATGGAGTTAGAATGAGACTTCTAGTTATTCTGGAGTTAGAATACATCTATGTATCATGAGTCATATCTTACATATTGGGACTCAGAAAAATTATATAACGAATAGTGATTTTATATCAGTAAAAATAGCTTAAATTCTATGTGTTCTTGATTTTTATGTATGCTTGAAGCCATAAACAAAGAGCAGTAAGCAATTTTACTTATGAGGAAAAGCTGTTTTTCCCCCAAACTAAAATAACAGTAAAAACGTAAGAATCCCAATAGTATATTACACTTTTTAGCCAAAGGTAAGTGATTTTGTAGTCCAAAATATTCTGTAAAAATGAAAACAATAAAAAGTGATTCTCAGAGAACTATGGAAAAGTGATATTTTTAGATTATTATAAAACAGAGAAATATATTATTCTTACTACTCATTATATTTTTCTTATTTTTTTATTAAGGTATCATTGATATACAATCTTATGAAGGTTTCATAAGGAAAACAATGTGGCACTACATTCACCCTTATTATCGAATCCCCCCCATACCCCATTGCAGTCACTGTTCATCAGTGTAGTAAGATGCCACAGAGTCCCTACTTGTCTTCTCTGTGCTACACTGTCTTCCCTGTGACCCCTCATGTACCATGTGCACAAATCATGATACCCCTCAATCCCATTCTCCCTCCCTCCCCACTTGCGCTCCTTCACTCCTCCCCTTTGGTAACCACTAGTCCCTTCTTGGAGTCTGTGAGTTTGCTGCTATTTTCTACTCAGTAATAATCCATTCCTTAAAGTGACCCCTTGTGATTATAAGTATTTCCACAAGACAAGTCATGCTTTTGCTATTTCCCAAGGAAGATGATATTTTGATGAATTCTGAATTCCCAATTTAAACAAAAAGCATAAAAATAATTCTAATGAAATTAGGGAGATTAGTGTTAATGTAGTTTCTTAGTAATGTAATTCTGTTTTGCATGTGGGAGCAGACACTATCAAAGTCAGTTCAGGAATAAATGCTGAAAATAGAATGCCTCTCTCTCTTGACAATTTTTTCAGACAAAGAGATGGCAAGTGAGATAGATTTTCAATTTACTTTGGTCCTGTAAATTAACACCCTTAAACGCAAATTATGTTGATAAATAGAACTATATATGTGCATGAAGAATTCATATTGCTCTTCTCAAGATAGGTTGGACTTAAAAAAACAAAAAACAAAGATAGATATATGACAGAAGATGGTGTAGCAAAAGATAAATGGTGAATTTAGACTGTTTCATTAGCAGGTACTATACAATTACTTTTTTAAGGTAAATATACTTTTTTATTTTTTTTTATTTTTTTATTTTTTATTTTTTATTATTGAAGGGTAGTTGACAACAGTATTGCATTACATTAGTTTCAGGTGTACAACACAGTGATTCAACATTTATATATATGATAATTCTAGGTACCAGGTATCACCATACCAGGTTGTTACAATATTTTGACTATATTCTTTATGCAATACATTACATCCCGGTTACTTATTTATTTTACAATTGGAAGTGTGTTTATATATATATATATATGTATATATATATTTTGTGAGGGCATCTCTCATATTTATTGATCAAATAGTTGTTAACCACAATAAATTTCTGTATAGGGGGGTCAATACTCAATGCACAATCATTAATCCAACCCAAGCCTAATTTTCGTCAGTCTCCAATCTTCTGATGCATAACGAACAAATTCTTACATGGAGCACAAATTCTTACATAGTGAATAAGTTACATGGTGAACAGTGCAAGGGCAGTCATCACAGAAGCTTTCGGTTTTGTTCATGCATTATGAACTATACACAGTCAGTTCAAATATGAATATTCATTTGATTTTTAAACTTGATTTATATGTGGATACCACATTTCTCTATTATTATTATTTTTAATAAAATGCTGAAGTGGTAGGTAGATACGAGATAAAGGTAGAAAACAGAGTTTAGTGTTGTAAGAGAGCAAATGTAGATGATCAGGTGTGTGCCTGTAGACTATGTGTTAATCCGAGCTAGACGAGGGCAATAAACATCCATGTATGCAGAAGATTTCTCTCAGAACATGAGGGGGGAGGTTCTAAGCCTCACCTCTGCTGCTCCCCATTTTCTCACCACATGTCCCCCTGCGACTGTGCCTGTCTTAGGTTGTTCCTCCCTTGAGGAATCTTACCCGTCTCTGGCTAACCAGTCATCTTCCGGGGCCATACAGGGAAATGTTAAGTTGGTTGGTGAGAGAGAAGCCTTATTGTTTGAAAAGGTTAGCTTTTTACTTCTTTGCATATTTATGCCCTGTGGCATCTATGCCCAGCATTTGTCTTGAGGTATCTTTACCACTTGGAAGAATTATGATACTCGGTAAATTCGACATGTGGCACGAGTTCTATTTAAAGGTTGTGATTAGGTAGGAAGAAGAAAAGCTATAGAAGTAGCAGGCAGAAGAAAACCTGGGAAGATTGATTATTTCTTTGACATATCTTCTTGTAGAGTAACTTCAGCATGGATAGGTTTTAAACTACTAATTAAATTGTGCACACACATTAACATAATAGGAATATAGTTACCTAACCAAAGCATACCTGTAATTACCAGCCATCTCCAGTGAAACCAAGAAAACCAGTTAGGCACCTTAGGCATTTGTGAAAACTTATCTATTATATGGTGGATATTGTCCGACTGAACTTAAACAGTCTGAGAGGATTCAGATAAACTAGAACAACCCATTCCTGGGGACTGTTCATATCCCATATGTTCTTTTAAAGATAAATAGTCTGTGGTTGTAAGATTTTGGAGTGCTACAATTTGCACTTCTCCTAATTCTTGGTTGAGTTCCAACAGTATAGATCCAGTCCAATTTTTGTTTTACTGTATGCACAGGCCAGCTTAGATATCTCCTTCCTCATTCCCATGGAAAGTCCAGGAACTGGTGGGATGAGTGCATCTACACCTGTGACAGTGCGTGGATCTTTGTTGGAGTTTTTTTTTTTTTTTTTTTTGCTGATCATCTTCTGTCATGAGTCTTCCCGAGAGTGCTGATGTTGGAAGTTCTTTTTCATATCGTATCTTAGTTCATTTTTGGGGTCGCCAAATTAGGCTTTGATCCTCTGTATAAACACAAACAGACCCTTTGCCTACACATTTATATGCCCTTTATATCATTGTGTAGAACTCATTAGAGGTCACAACATAGGAACTGCTTTTTTTTTTTTTTTAATCATTAATCTACACTTACATGACGAATACTTTGTTTACTAGGCTCTCCCCTATACCAGGTCCCCCCTATACACTCCTTTACAGTCACTGTCCATCAGCGTAGCAAACTGTTGTAGAATCACTACTTGTCTTCTCTGTGTTGTACAGCCCTCCCCTTTCTCCCACCCGGCTATGGATGCTAATCTTAATACCCCTCTTTTTCTGCCCCCCCTTATCCCTCCCTACCCACCCATCCTCCCCAGTCCCTTTCCCTTTGGTACCTGTTAGTCCATTCTTGAGTTCTGTGATTCTGTTGCTGTTTTGTTCCTTCAGTTTTTCCTTTGTTCTTATATTCCACAGATGAGTGGAATCATTTGGTATTTCTCTTTCTCTGTTTGGCTTATTTCACTGAGCATAATACCCTCCAGCTCCATCCATGTTGCTGCAAATGGTTGGATTTGCCCTTTTCTTATGGCTGAGTAGTATTCCATTGTGTATATGTACCACATCTTCTTTATCCATTCATCTATCGATGGACATTTAGGTTGCTTCCAATTCTTGGCTATTGTAAATAGTGATGCGATAAACATAGGGGCGAATTGGTCTTTCTCAAACTTGATTGCTGCGTTCTTAGGGTAAATTCCTAGGAGTGCAATTCCTGGGTCAAATGGTAAGTCTGTTTTGAGCATTTTGATGTACCTCCATACTGCTTTCCACAATGGTTGAACTAACTTACATTCCCAGCAGCAGTGTAGGAGGGTTCCCCTTTCTCCACAGCCTCGCCAACATTTGTTGTTGTCTGTCTTTTGGATGGCAGCCATCCTTACTGGTGTGAGGTGATAACTCATTGTAGTTTTAATTTGCATTTCTCTGATAATTAGCGATGTGGAGCATCTTTTCATGTGTCTGTTGGCCATCTGTATTTCTTTTTTGGAGAACTGTCTGTTCAGTTCCTCTGCCCATTTTTTAATTGGGTTGTTTGTTTTTTGTTTGTTGAGGCGTGTGAGCTCTTTATATATTCTGGACGTCAAGCCTTTATTGGATGTGTCATTTTCAAATATATTCTCTCATACTGTAGGGTTCCTTTTTGTTCTATTGATGGTGTCTTTAGCTGTATAGAAGCTTTTCAGCTTAATATAGTCCCACTTGTTCATTTTTGCTGTTGTTTTCCTTGCCCGGGGAGATATGTTCAAGAAGAGGTCACTCATGTTTATGTCTAAGAGGTTCGTGCCTATGTTTTCTTCCAAGAGTTTAATGGTTTCGTGACTTACATTCAGGTCTTTGATCCATTTTGAGTTTACTTTTGTATATGGGGTTAGACAAAGGTCCAGTTTCATTCTCCTACATGTAGCTGTCCAGTATTGCCAGCACCATCTGTTGAAGAGACTGTCATTTTGCCATTGTATGTCCATGGCTCCTTTATCAAATATTAATTGACCATATATGTCTGGGTTAATGTCTGGATTGTCTAGTCTGTTCCATTGGTCTGTGGCTCTGTTCTTGTGCCAGTACCAAATTGTCTTGATTACTATGGCTTTATAATAGAGCTTGAAGTTGGGGAGTGAGATCCCCCCTACTTTATTCTTTCTCAGGATTGCTTTGGCTATTCGGGGTCTTTGGTGGTTCCATATGAATTTTTGAATTATTTGTTCCAGTTCATTGAAGAATGTTGCTGGTAGTTTCATAGGGATTGCATCAAATCTGTATATTGCTTTGGGCAGGATGGCCATTTTGACGATATTAATTCTTCCTAGCCATGAGCATGGGATGCGTTTCCATCTGTTAGTGACCCCTTTAATTTCTCTTAAGAGTGACTTGTAGTTTTCAGAGTATAAGTCTTTCACTTCTTTGGTTAGGTTTATTCCTAGGTATTTTATTTTTTTTGATGCAATTGTGAATGGAGTTGTTTTCCTGATTTCTCTTTCTGTTGGTTCATTGTTGGTATATAGGAAAGCCACAGATTTCTGTGTGTTGATTTTGTATCCTGCAACTTTGCTGTATTCCGATATCAGTTCTAGTAGTTCTGGGGTGGAGTCTTTAGGGTTTTTTATGTACAGTATCATGTCATCTGCAAATAGTGACAGTTTGACTTCTTCTTTGCCAATCTGGATTCCTTGTATTTTTTTGTTTTGTCTGATTGCTGTGGCTAGGACCTCCAGTACTATGTTAAATAACAGTGGAGAGAGTGGGCATCCCTGTCTAGTTCCCGATCTCAGCGGAAATGCTTTCAGCTTCTCGCTATTCAATATAATGTTGGCTGTGTGTTTTTCATAGATGGCCTTTATTATGTTGAGGTACTTGCCCTCTATTCCCATTTTGCTGAGAGTTTTTATCATGAATGGATGTTGAACTTTGTCAAATGCTTTTTCAGCATCTATGGAGATGATCATGTGGTTTTTGTCTTTCTTTTTGTTGATGTGGTGGATGATATTGATGGACTTTCGAATGTTGTGCCATCCTTGCATCCCTGGGATGAATCCCACTTGGTCATGGTGTATGATGGTTTTGATGTATTTTTGAATTCGGTTTGCTAAAATTTTGTTGAGTATTTTTGCGTCTACGTTCATCAGGGATATTGGTCTGTAGTTTTCTTTTTTGGTGGTGTCTTTGCCTGGTTTTGGTATTAGGGTGATGTTAGCTTCATAGAATGAGTTTGGGAGTATCCCCTCCTCTTCTATTTCTTGGAAAACTTTAAGGAGAATAGGTATTATGTCTTCTCTGTATGTCTGATAAAATTCCGAGGTAAATCCATCTGGCCCGGGGGTTTTGTTCTTTGGTAGTTTTTTGATTACCGCTTCAATTTTGTTGCTGGTAATTGGTCTGTTTAGATTTTCTCTTTGTTTCTGGGTCAGTCTTGGAAGGTTTTATTTTTCTAGAAAGTTGTCCATTTCTCCTAGGTTTCCCAGCTTGTTAGCATATAGGTTTTCATAGTAGTCTCTAATAATTCTTTGTATTTCTGCGGGGTCCGTCGTGATTTTTCCTTTCTCATTTCTGATACTGTTGATTTGTGTTGACTCTCTTTTCCTCTTAATAAGTCTGGCTAGAGGCTTATCTATTTTGTTTATTTTCTCGACGAACCAGCTCTTGGTTTCATTGATTTTTGCTATTGTTTTATCCTTCTCAATTTTATTTATTTCTTCTCTGATCTTTATTATGTCCCTCCTTCTGCTGACCTTAGGCCTCATTTGTTCTTCTTTTTCCAATTTCGATAGTTGTGACATTAGACCGTTCATTTGGGAATGCTCTTCCTTTTTTAAATATGCTTGGATTGCTATATACTTTCCTCTTAAGACTGCTTTTGCTGTGTCCCACAGAAGTTGGGGCTTAGTGTTGTTGTTGTCATTTGTTTCCAGATATTGCTGGATCTCCATTTTGATTTGGTCATTGATCCATTGATTATTTAGGAGCGTGTTGTTTAGCCTCCATGTGTTTGTGAGCCTTTTTGCTTTCTTTGAACAGTTTATTTCTAGTTTAATGCCTTTGTGGTCTGAAAAGTTGGTTGGTAGGGTTTCATTCTTTTTGAATTTACTGAGGCTCTTTTTGTGTCCTAGTATGTGGTCTATTCTGGAGAATGTTCCATGTGCACTTGAGAAGAATGTGTATCCTGTTGCTTTTGGATGTAGAGTTCTGTAGATGTCTATTAGGTCCATCTGTTCTAATGTGTTGTTCAGTGCCTCTGTGTCCTTACTTATTTTCTGTCTGGTGGATCTGTCCTTTGGAGTGAGTGGTGTGTTGAAGTCTCCTAGAATGAATGCATTGCGTTCTATTTCCTCCTTTAGTTCTATTAATATTTGTTTCAGGTATGTTGGTGCTCCTGTATTGGGTGCATATATATTTATAATGGTTATATCCTCTTGATGGACTGAGCCCTTTATCATTATGTAATGTCCTTCTTTGTCTTTTGTTACTTTCTTTATTTTGAAGTCTGTTTTGTCTGATACTAGAATTGCAACACCTGCTTTCTTCTCTCTGTTGTTTGCTTGAAATATCTTTTTCCATCCCTTGACTTTAAGTCTGTGCGCGTCTTTGGGTTTGAGGTGAGTCTCTTGTAAGCAGCATATGGATGGATCTTGCTTTTTTATCCATTCTATTATTCTGTGTCTTTTGATTGGTGCATTCAGTCCATTTACATTTAGGGTGATTATTGAAAGGTATGAATTTATTGCCATTGCAGGCTTTAAGTTTGTGGTTACCAAAGGTTTAGGGTTAGCTTCTTTACTATCTTACTGTCTAACTTAACTCGCTTGTTGAGCTATTATAAACACAGTCTGATGATTCTTTATTTCTCTCCCTTCTTATTCCTCCTCCTCCCTTCTTCATATGTTGGGTGTTTTGTTGTGTGCTCTTTTTAGGAGTGCTCCCATCTAGAGCAGTCCCTGTAGGATGCCCTGTAGAGGTGGTTTGTGGGAGGCAAATTCCCTCAACTTTTGCTTGTCTGGGAATTGTTTAATCCCTCCTTCATATTTAAATGATATTCGTGCTGGATACAGTAGTCTTGGTTCGAGGCCCTTCTGTTTCATTGCATTAAGTATATCATGCCATTCTGTTCGGGCCTGTAGGGTTTCTGTTGAGAAGTCTGATGATAGCCTGATGGGTTTTCCTTTGTAGGTAACCTTTTTTTTCTCTCTGGCTGCCTGTAATACTTTGTCCTTGTCTTTGATCTTTGCCATTTTAATTATTATGTGTCTTGGTGTTGCCCTCCTTGGATCCCTTGTCATGGGAGTTCTGTGTACCTCTGTGGTTTGAGAGGCCATTTCTTCCCCTAGTTTGGGGAAATTTTCAGCAATTATTTCTTCAAAGACATTTTCTATCCCCTCTTCTCTCTCTACTTCTTCTGGAATACCTATGATTCTTATATTGTTCCTTTTTGTTTGATCACTCAGCTCTCTTAAAATTCTTTCATTCCTGGAGATCCTTTTATCTCTCTCTGCATCAGCTTCTCTGCGTTCCTGTTCTCTGTTTTCTAATCCATTAATGGTCTCTTGCATCTCGTCCATTCTGTTTTGAAGTCCTTCCAGAGCTTGTTTTATTTCTGAATTCTCCTTCCTTAGTTCTTGCATATTTCTCTGCAAGTCCATCAGCATGGTTATGACTTTTGTTTTGAATTCTTTTTCAGGTAGACTGGCTAAATCTATCTCCCCAGATTCCTTCTCAGGGGAAGATGTAGCAGATGCCGAAGCTGTCTGGGTTAGTCTTGTCTGGATCATATTTTTTTGCCTTTTCATGTTGACAGGTGCTATTGACTGTCAGCTGGGAGGGCCAAAATTTTCACTTGCTACTGGCCTTTGTTTACTGGGACAACTGCGACCCCTAGTGGCTTGTGTTGGGTAATTGCGTGTAGGCTGGGTCTTTGTGTCTTGCCTGGCCGGAAGGGAGAAATTTCCCTTTCTGTGGGCGGAATTTGTCTCAGGCTGCTTCTCTGCTTTCGCAGCGCCCGGTGGGGTAATGGATGGGGGGGCTGCTTGACTGTTTGCCTCCGTGAGGGGTCTCAGAGCTGTTGCCCAGGGGTTTAGTGCACCCGGTTTTCCCTGTAATTTCCAGCTGCTGTACTGTGACCTGGGTTGTTTCCGTCAAGCTGTTAAGTCCCTGTCCCTTTAAGAGTTTCAAAAAGCCCCCGCTTTTCTTTGTCACAGGGGCTTCAGCTTCAGCACCCGCTCAGAGGTCTTACTCCCTGTTCCCCCAGTTTCCAGGGCCCCCTGGGCATGTACTGTGTCTGCGCTCTGGCCCGGATGGCTGGGGCTGGGTGTTCGGCAGTCCTGGGCTCCGTCTCCCTCCCGCTCTGCCTATTGTTCTCCCGCCGGGAGCTGGGGGGAGGGGCGCTCGGGTCCCGCCGGGCCGGGGCTTGTTTCTTACCCCTTTCACCAGTCGCTGGGTTCTCGCTGGTGTAGCTGCAGTCTGGCCACTGTCCTGCGTCTTCTGGTCTCTCTTTTAGGGCTAGTTGTGTTTGTTGTATTTTCAAAAGTATATATGTTTTTGGGAGGAGATTCCCACTGTCCTACTCACGCCGCCATGTTGGCTCCGCCCCCCAAGGTAAATATACTTTTAATCTTCATTATTATTTAATTCATACAAAAATAACTCTATGTACTTTTGTGAGAAAAGCATGCTTAAGAAAAAAAGATTCATGGGAAAGATTTTCTGGCTTAGTGTTATGCTGGACTGCAATTGTAGAAACAGAGAGAGGGTGAAATTAGTTATGTTACTAATTGAGGCAGAAAAATGAGATTTTTTATGTTTTTTTCCTTTTTCCTTATTTTATACCTTCTATCCAATCAAATACATATTCATTATTCTGGAAGAGAGTCTGATATTGGGTCAAAATTGTCAGACATGGGAAAAGTTTTGTTCTATTCAGTTTGAAACACTCTCATTTATTCCAGTATGTTTTAAATAAAAGAACATGACCTCTCAATTGGTTTGACAGTGTCCTTCATACACATGACATTCATACACATACACACATGATGGTAAAATGCTGCATATTCTTTGATATTGTATGAAAAGACAAGAAAATGTCTTATAATCACAATGAGATTAAAACTAACTTAAAAATTTGAGGACCAGATAAATGTAATCATTTACAAAATGCTCTCAAAAAAGAGTAAATGAATGATTACTATGCTATTCATTACATAATGCAGTAATAACCTAAAAAAGCAGACAAGGACAACACGAAAATTGAAAATTGCAGGCAAATTTCATTCTAAACATCTAATGACCTAAATAAAATATTAGAAAAGAATGAATCCAATAATGCATATAAGTGTAACATCATAAATTGAACTTATCTCAGAATGCATTAACAGTGTAACAGTCCATCTATTAATATCACTCAACATATTGAAAATTTAAAGAGGAAAAGCATATAATTATCTTAATAAAGGCAGCAATAGAAAACTGTTACAGGGACCACTTCTCTACAATGATCAGGTGAAGATCTCTTAATAACTTCTTTCATTTAGCCTTATCTTTGCCAGTCATGAATGTGAAGTAGTCATTCTTTAAAAAATATAAGACTTTTGGAGCTCTCTTTATATCCTTAAGTATCAAATTCCATGAAGCCTATTTTTTCTTTTTTTACTTAATTCCATCATTAATATAGAGGGGTTGGAGATTACATTAAAAAAAGGTGAAATCACAAGTTTCTTAGTCTTCATTTACCTAAACTAGTAGTTCCTTTTTACCTTTAGTTTTTTTCTTACCTACATAACCACCTTACCTGATAGTTAATTTTATGTGTCAACTCAACTGATCTAAGGGACACCCAGATACTGTGTAAAGCATTATTTCTAGGTATATGTGTGAGGGTGTCTGTGGAAGAGATTAGCAGTTAAATCAGCAGACTGAGTGAAGAAGATCACGCCGCCAATATGAGTGGGCTTCATCCAATCCTTAGAGGGCCCAAATTGACCACAAAGGTGGAGAAAGAGTGAGTTCACTCTCTTTGCTTGAGCTGTGATGTTCATTTTGCCTCCTCTTAGACATGAGTACTCCTGATTCTTGGGCTTTTTCACTCAAGACAGGCACTTGCACTATTTCTCCCCCAAAACAAAACAAAACAAAACAAAATACTACTCCTACCCTTAATTTTCAGGCCTCTGGACCTGGACTGAATTACACAACATACTTTTCTGGTTCTCCAGCTTGCATACAGAATACCACAGGAATTCTCATCTTCCATAATCAAGTAAGTCAATATTTATAATAAATCTATCTATCATCTATCTATCTATCTATCTATCTATCTATCTATCTATCTATCTATCTATCTATCTATCATCTATCTATCTATCTATCTATCTATCTGTCTATCTATCTATCTATCTATCTATCTATATCATCTATCTATCTATCATCTCTCTATCTCTCTATCATATATCCTATTGATTTGTTTCTCTGGAGAACCCTAATACTAATTAACTAAACCTAACTTCGTTAGTTAATAAAAAAATAAATCCTGCTACAATCCTGTTTCCTGATTTTCTTTTCCTTCTACTATGCCCCTGAACACCACCATCACCACCATTTGCAAAGTTCATACCGAATAGTTTAACTTTCACCTTCTCTTTCTTCTTGGAAGCAAAAAAAAGATGCATATTTACAGTTAGGGTTATCACATATCTATGACTTCTAACTTCAGCAAGAACATAACAGTACTTGATACAATTTAAGGGGAGCTAAGCCAGTAAGCTTTCACAATCCTACAGCTACGGAGACCTAACAAAAAATATAAAGAATTCTAATATTTAAGTAGAAATGAAGGTACATATACAAAAACATTTCTGACTATGTCCCTTTTTGCATTTTCTGACTTTAAATCTACGATGTGAAGAAGATATGAATGTCAAGGCATTTGCATAATGGCTTTCTAGTTTTTCATTTATTTTTCCCTAATTGGATTTTTTTTAACTCCTTCAGTTTTAGTTTTGGCTGGTGATTCAAAGACAATGAATGTTACAATTGATGCTGAGAACTTAAATCAAAAACCTATCCAGAATTTAGAGATCATGTAACTGGTCTAACTAGGTTTAGTGAAATTTCATTACCGAACCTGAATTAGTGGATAAGGTAGCAGAAACCAGGAAAGATGCATTTCTTTGTGTAGAATTACTGAAGTCTGGTAGCCATCCTTCTCTCCTGTTTTACTGAGGACTTTGTTGTTCCCCAGAGTAATACCTTTCCTACTTCTCCCTCTTCAGATTATTTGTGACGACAGGCAACATGTTCCACAAATCCCTTTTCTTTATTCTATAGTTCTTCGAACTTGGTAAGCACATTATGTTCCATATATTAGGGACCAAATAAAAATGTTATTTATCAAATTAAAATGCAGAAAAGACAAGCAAATAGCTGACTCTTACTATATTTGAAGTTGAAATGAACATCTGGTAAATAAGATCCTGGAGCCAAAATGGCAATATATATCATAGGCCGAACTTTCATTTTATAGATAAGAATTTGCTCACAAATAAATAAGTAAATAATAAATGATTCACCCAAACTCAAATTAATTAAAAATGAAGAATATATGATAATTAGAGCCAGTTAATAGTGAAGAATACACCAGCCAGTTACCAGTAAATGGTGGGTAGATGATTAGTTAACAGTTTGTGAATAGTGAAGAATAAGTGTCTTCGATTGCAATATTGTTTTCCTCACTTGATGCTAAATGTCATCTGGCCAGGATAATCTAAGAGACAACCTTATGTTTTTTTCTTAATTTAGAATATGCATGTGTGATCTACATGCCATTCTTTAAACACTACGTACAATGGTAAGGTTTCTTAAGTCTAAAATATGTATGGTTTCACCTGTGAGACTAAATAAAAGGAGATATATAGTGTTCAACTAAACTTGTCTGCAAAGCCTGTTGGTGGGTCTTTGCTCTGTTTCAAATGTCTGTATGGATTAAATAATTAAGAATAAAGTGGTCTTTTAGTAGTTATCTTCTGTTACAAATGTAGGTTGTGTGACTAAAAATTAGCAAGTAATTTAGTAAAATAATGATAATTGCTTTAATATACATAAAAATATACTATGTGATAGCAGAAGAAAAATGTAAAAGGATCAAATAAGATTATTTTTTGATAAACCATATAATGTGGAAGCAGAAGATCAAAAATGTGGAGAAGCCAATTTAAATTATTTTATCATGATTCATGCAATAAGGAAAGGTAAAGCTATTGGTGTTTTCTTTCCTTTTGTAGATTTTTAAAAATCATATGCTTCTTTTTTTTTTTTTTTTTGTGAATAAGTCTTCTATTTTCTCCTGTATGTCAGTATATGAGCTGGCATGGTACAAGCAGTCAGACTGTGCATTAGGAGCAGGTTTTTTTTTTATTAAGGTATCATTGATATACACTCTTATGAAGGTTTCACAAGAAAAACAATGTGGTTATTACATTCACCCTTATTATCGAGTCCTCCCAATATCCCATTCCAGTCACTGTACCTCAGTGTAGTAAGATGCCACAGAGTCCCTACTTGTCTTCTCTGAGCTATACTGTCTTCCCCATGACCCCACATACACCATGTGCACTAATCGTGATGCCCACAATCCCCTTCTCCCTTCCTGTCCACCTGTCCTGTCCTCCCCCACCCCTCCCCTTTGGTAACCACAAGTCCCTTCTTGGAGTCTGAGTCTGCTGCTATTTTGTTCCTTCAGTTTTGCTTCATTGTTATACTCCAAAAATGAGGAAAATCATTTGGTATTTGTCTTTCTTGTCTGACTTATTTCACTGAGCATTATACCATCTAGCTCCATCCATGTTGTTGCAAATGGTAGGATTAAAAGACATATGGTTCTTATCTGCTTCTATTCTCTCACTCATATACCATGAATCTAGTATACTCTAAAATTTTTATCAGAATTAGTTCCCTTAAAAATAAAGATCATGCCAGTCTACTCAGAAGAAAAAAATATTTTGCATGTCAAATCTGAGACTAGCTTAACTCTGGTTTTATCTCCTAAACTCACACCTTAATAATCTTTTTCATTTTTTATTTCTCTCTAATTTCTGTATATGCACAGATTCTAATAATTCTAAAGTTTATAGATAGCCTTTTATCCATTGTAGCTGTCCCTTTTATGCCTAGGAAAATCACTTACCATTCCAGACACACCTCAGATAGCACTTCTGTGGACCATTCTTAAAATCCTCCTAATTCTCCTTCAATCTATCCAAGCACTGTTATTATTCTATTGTTGTTTGCTATTTATTCTTCCAGTACATTAAATTTTTTGAAGATTGGGGCTCTTTATTAACAACACCACATCCCCACATGAAATATTGCACTGGGAACATGTATTATCCTATTAATTTTTGAGCTAAATTTAATGAAAGGAGGTTTTATATAACTATTTGTTAACTCAATTGATTGCCTGTGGGGATGGGGAAAAAGTAAAGTGCATTCAAAGATGAATGGAAGAAAGTAAACATCTTAAGATGTCCAGGATCTAGTCCATGACTTGGAGATGGAAAGAGGTAGAATTCAAGTGTGGATCATTAAGAGAGAGAAAAGGCATGCATTTATATCATAACTGGACTTTTTATCTTAGCTTACCCAATATCAGTGCAAATGAAATATGTAATAGATAACAGAGGGAAGGACTGAGACAGGTACTTTGATTTAGATGAAATATCTTTCACAACTATAGCCTTTTATGGGTGTAAGACACTTCAATAATTATTTGGTCCTGCCAAAAACAGGTATTTGATATAATCTTCTCCAAGGAAAGAACATTTTCCCACTGCTTTTTTTCCAATAATAATGAAAGCATTCATTTCTATAGGTTTAATTGAGCTGCAGGAACTAACTACTCCCATTTTTCTCCTCCTCATCATCTGTTCAACAATAAACTCATTGCAATCATGACAAGATCATTCTTCATCATTTTACTAACATTTATGCACTATATTCATCTTGATTTATATAAAATTAAATCATAAATGATGCTTATGGTCCCACTGATGCAAGAGGGAACTATTCAGGTTAATTAACATTAATATATTACTTTTATTTTTGTCATGTAGATGCTGCATACCAATTCAGTTCCTAATGATGGGTAATATGGAGAGTGGTAGTAGAAAATTTATTTTAAAATAAGACAGTGCTCACAATTAACAACTAGTATATCTAAAGATCTACACTTTGTTTTTTTCTTTGATTTCTTTGAAATGTTTTCTTTTTATAGAGAATTTAATATTTTATAAAATATGAAATATTTATAAAAATATAGTTTTTTTAAGTTATTGTAGCTAAATTGTGCATATGCTTTTCAAGTTAATTAGTATGTGGTTAATATCCAACTTTCATTAATACTTCAATGATACTACTTTTATATAAGAAGCCATAAGAAATCACATTTTGTGTGAGTTCTTTGAATTGGAGCCCACAGGCAACGTAACCTTGAGCTTAGAGTTGCAGGGCTGATGGAAATGATGTGGGTGAAAGAAGGTATTTGTTGACCTTTTGCAGAAAAGTCAGATTTTGAAGTTAATGGGTGCTTACTGGAGAAATGACAGTTAATTTTAATGTAAAAATGAGTAGAGCCTTCTATTTAAAATGTATTCATCTAAGCTGATTTTTTTTTAACCTACTTTGGAATCCAAAGAATTGAGCTGAATTTCATGTTCTATTCATGGTTAATTCTAGTATCTTGGGAAAAAACACACTCATCTATCCTAAATTTTACATTATACATCATCAACAAATTAAAGACAATAATTATGTATAGATAATGAGTTGCTAGTATCTACTATGTTGAAGATACTTTGGTAAATACTAAGTAAAACAAATAAAATTATTTGTGTATGTGAGAATACATGAGTGGCTGAGGTTTCTTTAGATAAGGATGTCTGTATATTTTCTTTCTGGATAGTTTGCCAACTATAGGAAGCTATTATTAGAAAATTGCATCATTTAAAATCCTGATTACTCTCTTTCTATGTAAACCTTTTCTGTTTATATGGCATTCAGTTTTAAGATACTTCCGTTTGGATGACTCCTCTCATCTACTTTATAGTTTATAGGCCATTTTTGCTTATAATATTTTATTATTACAGTTCAATTTTTGTTATAATAACACAAACCAAATAAATCAAGTATTACTATTTACATTTTACCAAATGAGCAAATAAGATTCAGAGAAGTGAGATTGACTTGTACAAAGTTACTTTTGGAAAGCAAAACAAAAGGTAAGCAACTTCATTTTCAATGTGTAATGTTTATTTGTGGTTTACATCAGTCAAGATTTGTTTCCACCACTATGATTAGGAAGTAATAATAATTACAGACTGTTTGAGACTTGTGTTTGACCAGACTAGCTGTGCCTGACTTGCTGTTTTGACTCAAAAGAATGAACACTAATAAACAAATGGAACTTTCTGTGATCTTCATTAAAGAATTGGAACTGAGATGCAAATATATTCTGAATTCATGCCTTTCTATTTCATATTTGTATTTTTTTAATGTATGTTTTGTGGTTATGCTGTGTAATTAAACCCACTGATATTTACAATGGAGAAAAACAGAATTATTATATATTTCACATATTACCAAAATATGAATTACACTGAGGACAGTTAGTGAGAAAAAGTTAATTTATAGCACAGCTGTTGATATTAGAGATTCGAACCATTGTAAGATCCTTAATGTTAATTGAAGCTCATAATTGAAGTTATATGAACATACATACAGCTAATGTAGTTAAATAATATTATCCTGAATTGTTTGGGAATGTAATGTATTACTTAATAGATATGCCTTATATGTAATGCATAAAAATAACTGTCATAGAATTAAATACAATGAATAATAAATAATACTGCAATTCACCATTATCATGAGCAATGACCCATTTTTTAAAATTCAGTTTATGTGAATTTTCACGATTAGTATTTAACCAACACATCTTGGCCTAAGATGCATGACTTCTAATGATTATGAGGCTGTTGGTTTCTCTGCACCTTCTCTTCATCAGAGTAAGATTGAACTCTTTGATTGTTTCTATGAATGTCTCCCAAATCTGTGTCTTCAGCTCAGTCCTTCCGTCCAAGTTCTAGCCTTTCATTTATTTCTGTGTGGAACTGTTTATTGATGAATATTCTGCAAAAACACAGCATTTAAAAAATATAAAATATTTAACACAGGATAGTTTCTCTGCCTTGTTTCTTGTGTGTTCCAAGGCAACAACATTTCTTGTAGTCATACAGGCTTAACACCTTATGTATGTAGTTATCTTTCCAATGCTTTACTTCTCTACCAAATTCTATTACCTTCCCTTTGTAAAATTCCACAGGGTTGACTAATTTGCTAAATTTTCAGAATGCTACATTAATTGAAAATTTACAGAACCATTGTGTTTTCTTCTACTCGGTTTTGTGCTTACAAAACAGCCCTCTACAAAATAACATAGAATATTCTTCCTAAATATGTTTTTTCCTTCTCTTGAATAACATCTCATTTTCTTTAGAAGTACATTTAACCCTTTACTCTGACATGCAAGGCTAAAAATGACCTGCCAAATGGAAAGCCTTATACCAATCCACCACCCACTTACAGAAATGCTTCACTAAAGCTAAATGTGTAAACCAATTTTACCCCAAAGATGTCCCTTTTATTCTTCCCTCAGGGTCATATCTTTTATCAGATGCCCTACATCTTCCTCTGCCTATTTAAGTCCCTGGCCCTCATTTCAAGGTCTGGCCCAGACTCAGAGGAAAGTCTCTTAACTTTGAATGTTCATGGTGTTTATTTCACAACTGTTTGTCACAATGACAGCATTCCTCACCTGCTTCTACATTGCCTCTCCATAGATAATCTGTTAATATGCTGTTATTTATATTAGGTTCATTCTCAAAACCATGAGGAAGCAAATAGTGCATTATGACAGCATTTGACAGTACCAGGCTGTCCAACATATAAACCCCATTAACATATTTCCAGAATTTCCAACAACATGTGGGTCTTGAGAGAAAAGCCCACCTTTTACCAGAGAAATTGAAATGTTTATTGTTTTTTTTCAGTCATTTAGAATGTCAAGGTTTGGATACAAGGTCCAGAACTGACCAATTCACTGAATCAGAAATTTGAATCTGACTAGAGACTTAAAGAAGCAACCGCATGGCAGTCAGTCCAGTTTCAAAAGGTGGTTATGTCAGCTACCAAAGCTGAGCACCAGTGTGCTGCTGGGAGGGGCAGGGCATCAGCATTCAGTGCCTGTGGCAGTTGTGGCCCTTACTTAACTGTTATGTGGCCTGCTCTTGTCTCCGGCTCCAGCTTTCTGGAGTTCGATATGTCTCCTATCTCTGTGCATGCTTTCCTGGAACTTCCTGACAATTCCTTCAAGTACCTATTATTCTTTCAATGAATTCTCTCTCTACCAATATTAGCCAGATGGCTTCCATTTGGAAGAAGTGTACTTATTTTATGATTGAAAACTAAACGAAACCAAAATGTGGTAGCAGTAAATTCTATGTGGTGCTCAGCACAACTACACAAGTAGTCAACCACATTTTATTGCTTTTAGGAGGCGATCATGCCTTACAAAACTATGCAAATCACTTTCTCTAATGTTGGAAAAACAGGAAAACATATCAGAGCATGTGGGTAATAAACGTGGTTTTAGAATGACAGAGTAATGATGGAGGAAGGGAAATAGAGGTGAAGGCTGTGTTTTACTATTTATGTGCTTGCAAAACTCAATGCAGTATACCAGAAGGTGTGCTCTGCAGGTTGTAGTCTTTGATTACTCTTGTTCATTCATGAGAAATAATAAATGCTGGGTCTGTCAAATTTAAGAAACTGAGTTTTTTTTTTAGTACAAAAATAATTCAATAGAGAGGGACTCTAAGTTATTAGATTAGGAAGCTGGCTTTTTAAGAGATTTTGTGGAATATCTGGTCTAGTACTTCATTTTATAAAATAGGAAATGAAAACAGGGTTTTCATGTTGTGAAATTACAGAACCAAGATTTAAGACTAATATTCCTGTCTTTTTGCAATTTCAACTACATCTTAATTATTTTCAATGGTCTTTCAGTGTTGAAAAAAGATTTTAAAACAGTAATATTGCTCTTTAATGTTTAAAAATATTTTCTTATTCATTTTTATTCTGCATAGTGATGATTTTGAGGAAAATATGCAAAAAGAAAACAAAACAGCTTTGGGCTAATATTTCTAGTCATCAGGACTGGAATGAAATGCAAAATATTAATGGCTGAGTCAAAAACAATGGGAATATTCTAAAGTATAATGAAGATTTATAGCTTAAATGAGATTTCTTATCACTCAAAACTGAAAACATATGCATGATATAAAATTAAAATTATGAAAGTTCTTTGACATTATTCAGTATAGAAGTAAATATGTTAAATATAATAATTAGTATTTTCAGTCCCTGAGCAGATTAATAAAACATACACATTTAAAATGCAAGTAGTATACATTTTCTAATAGGAAAATGTATGTATACCTGTATAAATACTGGAATAAAATAAATAAGAAATAAGTGGTTTTGGCTTCACAAGAATTAGTTCCTTATTGCTTACAATATATGAAATGGGAAAATAATGCAAATTAAAAATGCTTTTAATTAATTTAATTAATTTTAATTTTAAGAAATATGCAAAGAAAAAATATTCAGGTAGGGAGAAGTCCTTCAATATGAGAAAGGAAAGAATGTCAAGAACCAATGTAATCTCAAGGATTAAACTTTAAAAGACATCTCTGTGTCTGAAAAAAAAAAATGAAGAGTTGAACAGCTACCTCTCTGTACCAGAGAAAATAATTGAAAATGTTATCAATCTTACAGATTAGTAATTTAACAAAACCTTCCTATGGCAAGACTGATCCTATAGCTCCAAGAAAGTATCATTTTGCTAAGCTTTGAGCAAAAGCAGTCTAGTTTCATGTTGATTTTATGACAAGCTTTGCCCTTATTTAAAAACTTTTCTTAAATTCTTTATTTCCAAAATAATGTTATGTATATTTTATAATCATATAAAATTTCATGTTTTTAAAATGAATTTCATTTAATCCTTACAGTGTTTCCTTTTCACTATTTTGTGTTCTCCAGCCTAGTGTTGATTGTCCTTTAGATAATTCTCCCTGTGTTGCTTGCGGTCTTTTAAGAAAACATTTATGGTCAAGTTAAAAAATCAATGGTGCTGATGTAGAGTTATTTGCAGCTAAATTTTATTTTTCTCTGCTCACCTTTTAGTCTGTCCTACAGGGATGATCACAGTTGATAATCTTGCAAACATTTTAAACTGTCTTTACAAGACAGGAGCTATTTTGTGTGATCAGCATCTGAAGGTATTAGAGGTAATAAATGCAATAGGAAGGGATTTTGCAATTTGCTAATCTCTTTCATATGCATTATCTCATTCAATTTTTGTAATACCCTGGAGGTAGGCATCATGATTCCTGCTTTTATCAGGGAAGAAATTCAAGTCTCAAAAGTTTTATGACTTGCCCAAGGTCACATCAAGTGTTAACAGGCAGAGCTAGGAAATGACTTTAGGTTTTCTGGTTCTTAGTTTATGTTTCTATACGCAAAGCAATCATGAAAATGTACCTTAATATTGTTAGTAATTGCTTTAGGTCCCCATGTGGCTTCTCTATTTTAGTTTTCACTTTTCTCTTGTCAAATAAAAATAACTCTGGGCTTAGGTAAGGAGAGATTTTATTCAAAAGCATTGTTGCAAGGGGGAGGAAAGGAATTGTTGCAATAGGGGGAAGCTGTAAGCATCTCAGGCCAATGGGGTTTATCTTTTATAAGATCAAGTAACCATGTTGAGACAGACCAGGTGTGGGGAAGTAGGAAGAGCAAGGGTGGAATGATGGGGCAGTAGTTGAATGCTGTACCCTGAAGTCAGTCTATTATCCAGGGCACCCTTTCAGGAGAGGATGTATGCTTGCTAAGGCTGGGCCTGAGTCAAAGGTCAGAGGTCTGGCAGAGGACCCATCTTAACCAAAGTTTAGTTAGTAAGTGTTTTGTTTCAGTTCATCAGCAGAGACAAACAATGCAGCTAATCATTGATGAGGCAAAGGAAATTAATTTGGAGGGTCTTTGGCTTTGTCCTAGGGAAACACAGGAGCGGCTGTGAGTCGAATCTAAGTCATATGAGGAAGGATGATTGTTTGAAGGGGGTGTTACCAAACAAAATTCATCCAAGTTAATTTAAAGGTCAAACCAGATTTATTCAGTGATTCATGAATAGGGGAACATCCCATGTAGCTCTAAAAGGTTTCAGAAAGGCTTCAAAAAAGGCAGAGAGGGAGTAGAAAAAAGGAAATTCTTAGCAAAGGATGCATTGTTTCTGGCAAGGTTGCCCTTCAAAGGGGAACAGAGAGGGTTTATCCGAGGACTCTGTCTCAGGACTGACCAGGAAGTTCAGGTTGGCTGGCTAAATATCACATTTCTGGAAGAAGCTGAAGCTGCAAATAGGTGGTGGGGTTTAGAGTAAGTAATTCTATTTTGGGCCTGTTATCTCCTTTCTAACAGGGGTCAAAGGTACACACTGCCAGTTATAAAACAAGTCATGGGGATGTGATGTCCAGCATGGTGATAGTAATTAATGGCAGTGTATTGCATATTTGAAAGCTGCTCAAAAGTAGATCGTAACAGTCCTCATCGCAAGGAAAGAAATTTTTGTCACTATGTATGGGCATGGGTAAATAGACTTGTGATCACTTTGCAACATATACAAATATCAAATCTTTATGTTGTACATCTGAAACGAAGAGAATATTATATGTCAGTAATATCTCAATAAAAAATTCTTCCATATATATAAACAATGTCACTCTTTTCATTTATAAGCATTTTTCCTAAAAAGATAGTACATTGAAGGCCTTAGATCCATGAGAGTCTTCCCATGACCTTGGGCATCTTTGAGAGCATCCTGTTATTAACGGCATTGTACAAAATGGTATATCCACTCCTAAGGTATCTTAATGCATGTCTGGACGGAGTTACCATTTATAAA
Source organism: Manis pentadactyla (assembly GCF_030020395.1). NCBI lineage: Eukaryota > Metazoa > Chordata > Mammalia > Pholidota > Manidae > Manis > Manis pentadactyla. The sequence goes on along the minus strand of NC_080023.1, from coordinate 29,428,008 downwards.
ACACATTAAGTCCAGGATCAAAATTATTTCGGGTTCACTTCACCTTCTATTCAAATTTCTAACCATAAATCTCACTTTCCTTCTGTACATTTTTATTCTCCCTTTGGTAAAAGGAAATTGCTCTCCTACTGTAGATATATGCAATAAATTTGGCAAACCAACACTTAGAATTTGTAAAGTATTATGCAAATACAAAACATCTTTAGTACCTGAACTAGTAAAATTGACTAAGGATCATTAAGGAACTTGATACAGTCCATTAGATCAGATCTTTGTCAGTCTGCAATATTTTAAGCTGTATTCACATATTGGTCACATGTTACTAGAGCTGCTGTGTGTCAGTATAAAAAAAATGTTGATTCCTCAAAATTTAACTTACACTTCACTACATTCCAAAACCCTTTCTGCACTCCAGTACAAACAGTAACTCTTTTCTCTTTTCTGCCTTTTCTCATAAGCATATTTCCATTATTTTACTCATCACATGATCTCTTGATATTTATCTATTCACATGTCTGTCTCCCAATATTCAGCAAGCTTTTTGAGGAAGACATGAGGAAATGAAGTCAGGAAATAATACTTGACATAGAGAATTTGATTTTAAAGAAAATATTTTACATTTATTATCCATTATCATTGAAATGATTGGTACATAGTAAGTGCTGGATTATTTTAGCTTAATGTCTGTTTCTATTTATGTCCCAGGCCATATATAATGATGACAATGACAATAGTAATGAATAAGAAAAAGAAAAGCTATTGCTGTGCTTTGTATAACAGGTCTTATTTAATTATTACTAAAACCCCATTAGGTAAATACTATTGTTTATTTCCAATTTACAGATTAAGATACAGCTATAGAACAATCAAAGTCACAAGGACAGACGTATAATTCAATGATTTGTGCAGTTAGCATATACACAGTTATAGTACCAAGTGAGAGCATTAACTCAGGCCAGAGGAAGGAGAAGCAAAGCCACATTTTAACATTTCTGTAAAGTTCTTATTTTTTGATTCCGAGCTTTCTGGGAAGTCAAAATTTGTGCACAAGGTTTAATTTTATTTCCCCACTTATTTTACTTTTTGATTTATTTTCTTATTTCTAGCTTACTCTTCTTATATTCAGTAGGTATTTTATAGCATGAATAAGGGAAATAAAATTAACTGATGTTTTTACAATACCTACTGTGTGCCAGATACTGTTCTAAGCATTTTATATTTATTAATCCATAATTCTTTCAACTCAAGCTATCTGACCCCTAATCCATGCTCTTAAACAAATGGTACACAGCTTTTTTGTTTTCTTTTGTTTTTCAATGAGAGACATATAAAGAAAATCAGCTACTACAAAATAGTTTCTGATAAAATGGTACATATATACTCCCAGTCTTAGAATCCTGCAGCCATTATCTATCTACACTTTATTTTTTTATATACTTATATCAGTAAGTAGAAATGTAAATACTAGTAACTTAATATCACATCATTCAGAAACTCATGTCCATTAGAAACTATTCATTTCTTATTTTATTCAGTAATTATTTATTAAATAACTTCTACTGGTCAGGCACTGCCCTAGTTAGTATGGATACAAAATAAATGTGCTTCCTAAGTTTAGAGGAAGACAGAAAATTAAACAAATCCCGTATTTCTAGAGTAATCTCATGGCCACTGACTGAGAAATTTCAGTCTATAGATACCATTTTGTAGTTCTTGTGATTACATTACTGTTTTTGTGGCTTTTTCAGGAAGGCCCAATTTTTCTGAAAGTCATACACACCTGGGCAACAATCATCTTTTGAATATTCACCTTCTACAAATAATCAAATGATTGTGGGGGAAATAAAGACACAGTTCTTGCTTATATATAGTGAAAGATTGAGCATAGAGTTAATGTAGAGTATTCATGCATAGATTATGCATAGTATCTCCTGGTATATGGGGCTGTTTCATAATGAAATTGGATGATATGGAATTAGAAGAAAGAGTAAAATATATGAGAAAAAGAAAATGGCATGGTTGAGAGCTCTGAGGCAGAAATTTAGGATGTTTGTCATTGAGGGATGAGTAACTGCACTCCGTTGGGAATAGAAACCAATTTTTTTTTTTTACAACTAGAACATAACAGATCAAAAACAGTATGTCAAATAATTAAATATACTGAATGGAGGATTATCCCCTGACAGTTTTATTGTTTTTTCATGTCTATCTTCAATAAAGATTTATTGGCTCTTCCCTTTCTTGATTTGGCAATATCTTGGGTAAATCTCTGTGCATCCATTATTGATTCTGCTACTGTGGTGTCTTGACATTTCTGAAGATTTTGGCTCCTCTCTGTTCCTTGAACACTTCTTGCTATTTGGTGTCCTCACTATAATTTCATCTTTTGAATTCCACTCTCTTATTGGCACTTCTCATCTTTCCAGTTCTTTCTTGTTCTTCAATCTCCCTGGAAGTCCAACCCATCGGCCCCACTGCATTTTTACACTTTCTCACCTACTTTATGTCCTCTGTTTAACATGGTCAGTTGTTGTAACATGGACTACAGTACCTATACACCATTATTAGACTCTCTTCTAGTTCAAATTTGTCATTATTCTAAGCTTTTGATTCAATGTAAGTAAAGCAAAAAACACGGATCCAGAGAGATGATTTGCCACAGAAATCATCTGAACAGAGCCAGGCACTGACCAAGACAGTAACCCTGCTGCAGTTATGACTGCAAGAGTCAGTATTTCTGTTTTCTAGAAAAAGATCAGTTTATAAGCAGGTAAACAGTGCTTTACTGCTTATGTCCAGCACACAATTATTATCCCTAATTGTGGCTTTTACTTGGGCTAAATGCTTGTGTTTCTTTCAACAGTATATACTGATTGAATCCTGAACATGTATATAATGAAAAGACGCACCATCCACATCTATCACTGACTAATTTGTGCTATTTTTCATTGCACTGGAGAGAGACACTGTTATCAAATTTCTGAAGGCAGTCTTAACACTGTGGAAATCTCAAAAACAAATATGGAGTTCTCAGGTGAGAAGGCTAACAGAAAATTGATTCTCTAGTTAAAGAACTCACACAATGTAACATACGGTGGTGACTCCCTGTGCTCTACTCACATTCCCAAGTCCTGGATACAGGTGTTCAGTTCTGGGAGGGCGGGAAGTTCATGTATCCATCTCACATAATTTTTCCTTTCTCTGACAGTGCTGCCAGCCAAGGAAACTATTAATGCCAATCATCATGGCAAATACTGAAAAACAGAGTCCTGTCCCATCAGAACTGGCCACAGACCACCACCTCATTTCACCAATGTACAGAAAATTTCATTTTCCAGAGGGCAATATGTTTTTGCTATTGACTATAGATATAATAATCATATTTTGAAGTAAAAATGAAAAGTGGAAATTAAATGAATGTATTTACTAGCATTTGATGCAGATACATAATTCTGCAGAACTAATTTGTATTTTAATTGCTTTAGACATGATTGAGAGGTATTTTATATATATGTACCATAGGATTTCTGATGCATTTGTGCTATTTTTCATTGCACAATAAAAAATCAATTAGTAATTTGATTAGTCAATTAGTAATATCATTATCAGTTTGGAGATGAGAACATTTTCCACTCATATTCTAAGAGTACAAAGATTTTAGTTAATCAGAGTAGCATGAATTAAACAAATGTGTATATTCCAAAAATAAGGAACCCATAGATAAAAATACTATAATTTAATAAATTACATAATTAAAAGTAATGTAACAATAAGAGTGCTTGGTATACAAATCTGGCATCTGGGGTGATCCTTTACATTAATTTATAAAGGGAGAAAGCTTTGCCCCTGAGATCTGTAAGATGAAAAGCCATTTTTTATCTGGAAAGTTTGGGCAATAAATATCTGAGTTACCTAACAGGCGTGAAGGAGACTTGTTTCTGACACTTGACACAATAATCTTACACTTATTTTTTGGAATTTTACTAAATTGACCTCAGGTGAGTTATAAATATAGCACAATCTAAAATAATAAAACAATACATATAAGAATTTATGTCTCATTTTAAATCTTGCTCTTATACTAGTATGCATAGAAAGAATAGAAAGGAGAATGCTATGTATGAACATTTATTAAATAAATTTTCTTTTGTAAACACTCTATCTTATATACTAGGTATAATTAGTAAAGTAAATTAACTGATAAAATTGGTAGACTTTTAAAAAGAGTATGAAATAAAATATAAACATTGTGGAAACTTGAAATATGCAAGCATGATAAAGAAAAAGATTTAAATACATAATTGCATTGGCATTAGTCATTGAAAAACTTTTAGTACATATGCGGTCATTATTTTTCTATACATATGGATCTCAGTGACAATGAGACTTATTAAGCATAATGGAATCACAGAAACCCAATAATATAAATAAAACTATGTGGTTGTGGAAATGATTAAAATATTTAATAAACAGTGAGAGAAATAATTATACCAGTGGGGAAAAGTAGCATTATACGATACAGTAAAAAGTAATATGCATGCATGTTATCATATAAATTAAGAAGAAACACTTTAAAAATCTTATGTAAAAATATATAATATTTTTATGTAATTGCAATAAGAGTCTCTCAAACAAGATCTTGGTCAATATTTTAGAACCTTAAATTTTTTTTTTTTTGCTAAATTAATAGTGATACTTATTCTTGTTTGATTTGAATTTCTTTGGTTTGGGGTGAAATTACCTTGTTGCTCATATCCTGGATTATCCATTCTTGAATATTTGTTTTTAATAAATCTTAGCTTTATGAGGGATTTTTAAATTAAGGAATGCTATGTTTTCAAACTTTTGTCACAAATTTTTTATGTTGCTTTTAAAGTTGAGTGATAGTTGGACTACAAATAGAATTCTTTAAGTACAACCCTTATCCATAAAAACGTCCCACTGGTTCTTTGTTCAGCTAATTGTTTAGAGTTCCTCCTTACCTCGCACTAGAATGTAAGCTCAATAGGACAGACAACCCTCAGACCTGCATCTGGAACATAGTAGATACTCAAATATTTTAATTCACATGATTTAATTCAGATTTAAACTGTGAAACCCACCCCAGATGTAGTGAAAGATTTCTGGGTATGGATTCTAAAATTCTGCATTTTATATAGATTATCTTTAATGCTTTTATGTACAAAAGAAGTTGGAAATTATTGTATCCTAAAATTAGAGATATGGGTGGGGTGCAAGTATGTATATTTTAAAATGTTACCTTGGTGACACTGATATACTCCCTAACTTTCTACCCACACTGACCTGGTGGATATTAAGTGAGTGCAGTACTTAGGTACCACGGTAGAATCAGCACCTAAGGTCATTCTCTTTTACTAACACTTGAAATATGTTGCTTCCTGCTAAAACTGTCATTAGTAGCATACAGAGCTACTAGATCTATCCTGCCTCACATTCTTGCCTCCATAACTAATCTTGGTCTATAAATTTAGTGGTGTTCACCAGCTTTGGGAACCCCAAAAGTTTTCCCTGCTGTTACTTAACTAAAATCCCTGGATTAGTTACATACGGTTTTCATAAAAAAAAAAAATAGTGCCCCCTGGAGGCAGTAAGTGTCTTCTTAGCTACTGACCTATAGGTAAATTGGGCTGCTTTTTACCTGAGGCAAATTATAGATAATACAATTTTGTTTTGTTTTTTTCAAATAAGCTGTGTTTATCTTATTAGTGAAATCGTCCAAGTAATTATAAGTATACCTTAGCATTAAGTGTTTGAGCTTTCAGCTTTGTTTTTATCTTCAGAGCAATTTTAGTGAGAAAGTTGGAAAGTACCTGATAGGGACAGCCATGTGAAAGCAGACATTTCCTTTGATATAGCTGATCTGTTTTGATGTCTCACAAGGAAGTGAACTACTGATTTTTATGATGTATTTCCAAATACTTTAGGATCAATATTGTGATTAAGATATATTTAACTTGAGATGGATGAGATAGACTAATGAGAAGAAAACAAAAAATCATGTGCAATGCCAAGAGGATTGACATTAGACCTCTGCAGACTGCTTTGCTTCAGAGTCAGTGTCTGTAATTTGCTAATATTCTTGAAACTGTTAGTTGGCCTAAGAATAGTGAAAAACAGAGATGTACAGGAATTCTGGTGCCTATTATGTTTCACACTGTATTTGATCCTTTAATTCAGTTATATGATTGTAGAGGTCGCATAAGCTTAATATATGAAAAGCTTCAGTATTCATTTAGACATTAACATTTAATTCCAATCACTGTCACTAAAAGACCTTCTACTGTGAGCCAGCTACTGTGCCATGGACTGTGATCACTATGATGAATGGAACTTCAACTAGATAGAAATCTAATCTAGGAGACACACATAAGCAAATGCATGCACGGCGGTGTTATAGTACACTAAAAGGCATGTAAGCTCTTTAGGGGTGAGACAAAGGAAATAACTATCAATTCTTATTTGGCACATCAGATAAAAATTCAAAAAAAATATTCAGGTGGAGGGAGTATAAGAGAACAAGTAAGTTGTTCAAGCACATAATGCTACCCAGTGCCACAGTCAGAGCTGGCACAGAGACACCGAGCCTCCCAATGAGTGTTCTTAGAACACAAAACACAGCCCTTCATCATTGTTCACCACTGTCTTCAGAATTTTTTTATTTTCCTCTTAAAGTTCAAATTTAGTATATTTGAGAGATTACATTAAAATACAGAGAATGATAAACATTTATTCTTTTTACATATTTAAAAACACAGTAAGATAAGCTCATGGGAAACAGCTTGTGAAATAGTTGAAACTGTTACCTGTTGTAGAGCAATTCTCTAGAGAAATACTGGTGCATGGATTTGCATTGTTATCACAGATATTTTTTAAAGTCTTATACAAATTTCTTATAAATTTCATCTTCTAAAATTATGACAAGGAATAAATTACAATGCTGTAATTGTATCCTTAGTGACATTGTTACCTGTTTGTTAATAGTTGCATACTATGTGACTTGCAATTTATAGTTGAAAAAAATAGTTCAAGGATTTTTTTCCTGCTTATTTATGTGTAAGAGTTTATTGTGGTGAAGAAGCAAGATCATAATTGCATGAAGTTTTTAGTGTGTGATGTTTTAAAAGTATCAGAGATTGTTTGATTAATCTTAAAAGACATTTACATGAACAGAATAAGAAACTCACCACCTATTTCACCTAAAGCACTTTGTTTGTTGATCTATTAAGTTTTTATGCATATTTTCTATGCACAAGGACAGATTTTTATTAGTGGTTCTCCACCACTATTGTGCATAATATAAATCACCTGGAAGGGGTTGGAGTCATAATTTTGGAATGATAGTACATAATATTATCTTGCAGGTTTGTTTTGTGTCTGGAATCTGAATTTTATTTTTCACCAATTTTTTTATTCATAGCAAGAAAACTACATGATTAAATACTATTTATGATTAAGTCAAACGACTCACCTCTTCAAGCATACAAGGCACCTTTTGGGCACTGGCAACATTTGTCTTTAGTTTCTTTACTCTGGTGCTACTTCAAATGTGCATTAATAGTATTTGAAACAGCAATGTTTATACTGCGATCTATGCATTTGGAGTACACATGCTTCTCATAATTTTATGGCAATAATTTAATGTATACATAGCTAGTTCATTTGATTAGGAGTATTTCCAGTCACAGGACTATTGCTAACCATAGCAGGTCCATTTTTGCGTTATTATTTGATTTCTTAATGAGTGTGTTAACTTTATTTTTAAGGAAATAGCTTCAGTACTTATTTAAAGTTTTGTTTTCTTCCTCCATTATTTTAACTGTTCTTCATCACCATCTATGTGCAAGGTGAAGCATGGCTATATTCTTTTGCAGATAAAGAGGTGAACGAGATAAACCAATTCTCCGCTGTCATCTGGAATACTTTTAAATGTCTGTGTAGCACACGCCATTGTGTTACCTATATGTATATATATCCCATATGTGGGAAAACAACTTTAGGAAGAATGGAAGGAAAACCAAATACAAATAAAAAAATAACATCTTCCCCTTCCAAAAAAGAAACTGTACATCAAAAACTTGTTGTTTAGGCCTGAAAATATGGACACTCTCATTGAATATAGGTAGTATTAAAACAGCAATAGCTCAATAAAACACAAGTTGTTAGGCATGTTTAATATATATATATACACATTAGAAGGTAATTTGGTAATCTATATCAAAAACCAAAAAACCCTCATGTCATCACAATCATTTTCTATTTTTAGAATTTAGACATAGTGAGACCATAATGAGAAAAATGTGCAATTATTGGATAGGAAAAGTGTTCATTGCATCCTTGCAAATGGTATAAATATTTTTTAAATACAATACTAAAAAATAACAGTGTTGTTAAATAAACCATGCTAAATCCACATAATTGAATATTATTTATTTATTTTCAGACTGTGTGCCATAAACTCTCAGGGCTTAAAATCATGAAATTCAGGTTTTGCCACATAGTTTTAAACAAAAGAGTTTCTTCTAAATTAATTAGGATTAGTTAGGATTTCATTAAATTAAATTAGGATTTAAACGAAATTAGGATTAGGAATAATATGAAATTTTATTTGAAAAAGTAAGTTCCTAATATAAAATTCAGAAATGCTCTATATGTGTATAAAGTGAATAAAAGTGTATGTCTATATACAAATTATCATTATTCCTGAGTACTTTTATAATGCTTGATATCAGAATACTTTGTTCCAGAATTTATATAGAAAACAAAACTGAAACTTAAACAAAATGAACAAAATTTTGCTGGAATTTTCATTATTAAGTTAAATCTTTAAAATAGAGAATTGTGTTGTACATCTTGCACAGTTTTTCCTACCAAATTATATCATGGTATAATTTAAATTAATTTATGTTTGAACTTTACAGCATGATTCTGTTTTTTATTTTTCCAAACTTCCCAATCCCTAAACTCATTTTCTCCTAGCCTCATTCACTCTTGAGATTCAAATCATTTTTCTTTGATGTACCAATCTTATCCTCATGCTTGTAAACACCACCACTTCATTGCAATTTTCGCTTGCAGTTTCCTGACATCACTTCTATTAATTTCATGAAGTCATGCATATTATATAAATTTTACTTTCTCTTTGCAGAAGTACTGCTCTATATTTGCATTATATTGTACAATGTTTCCAATATTAACAAAACAGCTAGATTAGGCCAGAAAAACATATGCTATGTAATATCATACACCTGGAACTCAGATCATAGGTAACTGAAATAATATTTCTACTAATATTTTATTTAATACTTGATGTGTTTTGAAATTGCTGCTCTGTTTCATATTATAACATAATATCATAATATTGCTGTCAAGTTACAATGTTAGTTTTATTCTGTCTTCAGGGGTAGAATTTAGACCAAAAGTTGGTAAATATAAGTAGACAAATATGAAAAAAAAATTTTAGGCAGACCTTGCTAACCATAGAACTATGTATAGACTATGTTCTTCACTGTAGGTATCAAAGCTGACTAAACAACCATAGTGGTGGCAGCTTTTCTAAGGGAACTTGAAGTCATTTCATGGTTGTCAGAGTTAGCGGTTGGGCTAGATGGTCTTAACAATACAATCCCTTGAATTTTGATTGGTTTCAATTTTAAGATGAGAGAAAGCCTGAAATCAGAGCTTCCCCAATCCTCTTATTCCAATCTGCTTATTCCAATTTTATTCCAGGAACATCATCTATGTCAATTTATTTGTCATGGAAAGATCTTCATCTCTAGCTCTTACTTTCTGATATTATTCCAGTAAATGGGCACAGCACAGACTAGATTTTTATTCCATCTTTCCTTCATCATCAACTTTTTCTTTCTAAATAGGGAAGAGCTGAATGGGGAGAAAAGCATTTTACTCTTGGTAAGATTCTTTGATTATAAGTTACAAATTATAATTCCACAGCAAGAGGGTATTTTATTTAATTTTCACTTCAGTAAATGAGTAACTGGTGTCCCTGACATTATAATTCTGACTCTTTTGAGTAGCTGACAGAGGATTTACTACCAATCCTGAGATAACCTGAGTATCTAAATTAACACTGTAAATTATTTTCATTTTCTTTTTTCAAAACGAAATGTTTAATTAACCTCCGCCCTTTCTGTTTGTTGATAAATGGCTGACATCTTTATTAAGCATCAGCATTATTGTCTCTTTTTTCTTCCAAAGTTGCATTGGCCTCTATTACTCTTAGAGGTTAAATTATTCAGAATCTTGAGATACATTTTCAAAATAACCGAAGAATTTTAACCTAATTATGCAATAAGTATCTTACCCAAATTTAACAAATGTTAATATACTATTTAATTAACTGTTTTTCAATATTATTTTCTTAAAATTTATAGTTTTACTTGACACCTGGAAAGCTTTAGATGTAATGGAATTTTGAATTATGTTGAATTTTATGGACACAGACATAGTTCATTCTATAATACAGGTCCTAATTTCATTCTATTACCACACAATTTGCTATATGACAAAATAATTTACAAACTGAAGTTGATGTGCTCCTATTTTTAAAAATGTTGGATGCGTGAATAAAATTTCACTGAAACCTCAGTCTTATAGCCAAGTCTTTGATATTTATTATAATGAGATTCTGTCAATGATTATACTTCCAGTTTCAGTTGCTTGAACTCACCAGTTAAATAACCTTTCAAGCTTGCTTTATTTTTCTGAAGGCAACAAGTGTTTCCTTCATCTGTGAGCAATGAACTTGAAATCTCTGCTCTCATTTGGAGCTAGCAATGCAAGTGTGTAAAAAAGAAAGACATGATGTCACTTATACTAGGTCAAATCCCCAAATAAGGTTTAACACATAACCTAATTGTGGTTTCAACCTCTCCCAGAAATGGAGGCAGTCAGGAATTTTCTGGTGAGCATCGAAAAGACAATGTCACACACGCCCTCTCCACCCCCAAAGGAAGGTAAGGTCATCCACCTAATAAGACCCTTATCCTTGCCTCCCCTCGCACACATAGATGGCATCACAATGTGTACAGCATGAGCCTTTAAGACACTAACTAGATCAATCAGCACCATACTGTTTGATGTATTGATAAATGTAACCACTTTTCTGCATCAATCTCCAGCTGTTGGAAAGTACTTAAGATGTCTCCAAACTAAGAGACTTTAGAGCAGTTTATCAGAGCACACACATGGGCTGCTCTCTGGTCACGGTCCTCAGTCACACTATGAATAAACTCTGTCTGTCTTAAATATAACAGTTATATTGATTTTAGTTAACAAGTGTAAAATCAATTGTTTCCTTGATAAGAATAATTTTTCTACTCGGGTTTAGAAAAAAGGGAGGATTTCTCCTCCTTGCTTTTGTCTCAAAACAGAAGAGTTTTTCAACTTCCAAAAATAAATTTACACCCTAGTCCCAATTTAAAGCTTTCTGTTACACATGTTTAACTCACTTTTATCCAATAATCCAGAACAATCTGACACCGTTGTCACTTAAAAAAAATCATATCTGAAGTCATGTAGGTGATGAATGAATGACGGGATGGGGCAGTGATAGGGGTGGAGGGGGAGGTGGCCTTGACTTCTGAAGAGGCCGAGCATGAATGTGTCTAGCTGGGTTCCTACAAACACAGAATCCTTGCTCAACTCAGAGACTTTGGTGTCAAAGATTCCTGTAAAATTCCAAAACAAATAGATAAATGTAACTTCAGTATTGGGGCCTAAACCATAAGTTTAACCTATGAGAACCTGAGGAAGCTGAGTCTGCATGTGTGTGTGGGGGAGATGGGGGTATGGAGGGTAGATGTGGTCAGAGGGACAGTGGAGGACAGTGCGTATGGGACCAATGTACTATTAAACTTAATATGTAAGGTATTATGACGATGGATTCTGTGTGAGATCCAGAAATAGTTAATATCCCTAAAGTAAATACCTGGTTTTTAAAACACATAATTTTATGTTTATCAGAACTCTATTGAATAGATAGGATGTGCCCAATCTATGACATATATAGCTTAAATATTATTGGAGAGGAAGAATTTTCCTCTGTCCTGTAAGGTTCTTCTAGTTGGTCCTAGAATCAAATCAACATGAGACAGATTAACAGGAGAAAAGAAAAATGAAGTTTAATTATGTTCATAGGGAGAATCCACAGCATGAAATTCCAAAATCAGGGCAAGTGAGGTATGTACGTTATCCTGAACTAAGGAGAAGGGGGCATGGGTCAGGGACTTCAAAGAGAAGGAAACCAATTTGCAGGAATATAAAAGGGTAAATGTTTGTTAAACAAGTGTTTCCTGGAGTACACAGAAATAATGGGACATAGGAATTTTAATCAGCAAACTGCTAAATTCCTTGCTGTCTACCACCCTAATTCATATTTTAATATAGGAATCTATAAAATAACTTTTTCCTGGAGCATGTCCTCTACATTATTTATTTTTATGCAGTTAAGGGGAAGATAAGAAGTTCTTTCTGAGTCTTTTGGGCCTTAACTGTTTTCAACTTTACATAATCTAAATGCCTAAGTGGCACATATTGAGATAGTCTGCCCTTGGTCTTTACAATATCTTACCTAAAAGTCCATCAAAAGGAATCCTGCATTTTTATTGATTATTTTTCCTGATTTGTTCCAGGCATAGGATTAAGGTATAATAATGTCTCTGCCATTTTCCTATCTTAAAATAAAATTTCTGTTTATTTTAGTCTTCCAAGAAAATTAAGTTCACACAAATTTTTGATTTTTCACTATACTGATTCTTTTAAAATCCTAGTCCATGCTTGGCCTCTATGAGTTATAAAAGTTTGTTTTAGTGTGTTTATTATGTAATTAGTGTTTATTATGTATGAACAGATAGAATACAGGTTTGCTCTGTTTAAGCTGTGCATACTTGTGATAAGTTTGAAATAAATGATACACCTCTGTGCAACTCTGCATTTTCCATGTAAATGATACTGGAATGTGAGAAGAAGGGACCTCTATCACTTCTGGACTTAACAGATGAAACATCTGGTGCGCTTCCTCCATATTCCCAATTGCATGATAAGATGGCAGAACTAGAAGATCCAATCCACCCAGACCCTGGTTGTTAAGACACTGTGTAAATGAGGGCTTTCCATTTTAGAGAGCTGAGAAGTGAGCTGGAAACAAATTTCTATTGATTGGAATTTCTTTATTTCTACATATGTTTGTCTTCAGGAAAACAAAAACAAAGTGAGTATTCAACAAAAGAAACAATACAACAGTTAAGCTAAAAGCACAACAATATTACTCAGTTACCAGGGGCTCAGACCTGCATAGCCACCTGCTTTTGGAGTCATCTGTCCCTAAGGAGGGACTAGAAGTCTGCTCTTTGCAATATTCCAGTTTTATTTTTTTTCAAAGTACCTGGTGAATGTGATAAATGCTTAAACTATTAGACATTAAATATTTAGATATTTACAACTGTTTACTCTACCCATTCAAAGTGAAAACTAAGATGTGCTTTTTAAAGTTTTGCCCACAGGGAGATATCCTGTCTCTTGAGGAACCCTATTGGGGTAATAATGAAGCAACAGAAAGTCAATACTTTTCTTTTTTTTTTATCATTGGATCTAGAGAGAACAGTCCCTGTGAATTATTAACTATGGATGGAAGGAGAGGCAGATATAAAGACAGTATGTCTTTTGAGTGGAAGCCACCTTCCCATGAAAGAGCTTGTGTTTTCCAAAGCCCACCCAAACTTGATGTCACATATCCTTTCTCCTTACAGAGGATTACTACTTAGCACCACCAAATTTATGGTCTGTTGAAATAGATATTACTCACTTCAGGTCTCATAGACATGTAGTTTTCTCCCCTAAGGGTAGAAATTTATATCTGTCAGCTACCAGTATCAAGTCAAGAGCAGTTTCTTAAAAAAAGAAAAAAAATATAGTGATGTGTGCAAAAGTCCCTGTTGGTGCACTTATGGGCATATAGAACTGAATGGCAGACTGGTGTACAAATTTACTATATTTTTGAGTAAATGCACTGACAAAAGAACCATTAGCCTAAACGTCTACATTTTCTATTAGCTGAGAATAAGTTTTCAGTTAGCTTTGGAGTTATGATAGAAATATCCCTTTGAAGATCATTTAGGTAAGTAAAATGTGAGTTGATTTAAAAAATAGAGATTGTAATAGTACGAATGATTCTCAGATATGACAAAAATTCTTAAAAATAGTATGCAAATATATGAATTTAGGTAAAATTTTTGAGATTGGTATTTAATTGTAGGCAACAAAATTGGAATTTTTCTAAACAAATCTTATATTTATTTTTAAACAAATCTTATTAGTATAAGTGTCCCTCAGAGGCTCCCTTGACCATCCTTAAAGCCTTTTCTCTTCCGAGGATCACACGTCCTCTTCAGCTCTATTCCAACAATAATCAGTAGGTCTCTGAGAATTCAGTAATGCAGAGTAGTGAGGACACCATTTGGTCTATGAAGAAGAGGGTACCGATGGCAGGAAGCATGCCAGTTGACTTCTTGCATAACTGTTTTGATCTTTTCTTTTTGGTAGGAAAACTTTCCCAAAGTCTCCACTGCCATCCTTTCTTCAAATATTAATTTTCCAGACTCAGCTGCTGAAAGCAGCAGATACAAGCATAGAGCTGAATAAAATGGTTGTTTCTGAAGGGTTACTTAGTGTTGACTACAGGCATTCAGATATTCTGGCAGAAGATAGTTGGACAGAGTAAGTATCCAATATAAAAAAATGAAAGATCCTACCCCTACCTTAGTGAAGTATGCACGGCAGTGTGATTCAAACTACTCTGAATCTTGCAGATTTGCCTTTCAAAAAGAATCAGTGGAGCTCAGGGATTTATTTGGCCAAGTGAATTTTTTCCTTCAGTTCATTCCTTCTCCTTCAGACATATCATGTGGTGATATATTCTTTAGCCCACATCACTTTTTCTTTATTCTTATTCTAAATAAATCCACAGCCAACTCTGACATTCAGATTTCATGAAATTTTGATGATGGCCAATGGGTGAATAAAAGATAAATTTTAAGGAACTGTCAAAATAAGACCAGTTATCTAGAGAATTCTCATGTATTCTGGCAGGAGAAATATAAATGTTAAGACTTATTACATGTATCTTTTTGGAGAGTTAAATCCGAAAATTTTACAGAAAGAATATGTATCAGGAAACTCAAAATCATTCATAGGACATTATTTGTGATTAACAGAGTTCCCTCTGCTAAGATATTTGGGCATGACACCTTAGTGGAGAGGCAGGAACTCTTGCGCATGACTTTAAGATGATTTTCACATACAACAAAAATCACTTGGTCAGAATTTCTAAATTTAGTACGTTCTACTGGATTCCAAATAGATTAAGACCCAAGATATTGATTTCATAGGCAGACTCCCTCAGTTAATTGATTGATCAAATTAAAAAAAGACAAGTAGGGTGATAATCTATCTCACTGGATTAATGAAGGCACTAAATAAAGGCATGTGTATTTTATAATGTTGGGAGACAAGAATAAGAGGAAAAATAAAGATGTGGTTCTGAAAATAAGAGTTGGATCAGTTTGAACTTCATGAAAAAGGGAACATTTCAGGAAACTTGACTGTCTCAAAATCAGCTCAGAATTTAAGAATATCTCAAGAGAATGATGTACTAATAAACGGATGTTTATTATATGTATATGTTGGGAGTATATAATAAGAATCTTGCATACTTTCTACTTAATTGGGGTAGTTGGATAAAATTATTGAATGAATTCCATATTTAATATTATGTGGCATGTTTTACCTAATTAGTGGACTATATTGGTATGCTGGAGCATCATGCACATTTTTGTGACAGGTATGCAATGTTTACAGTAATATAAAACACACAATATAGTTACAATTTTAGAATTTAAGATAAAATTAAGTTAATGTATATCAGTTTTACATGGCACGAGCCCCAAGGAATACTTACACATCATTTAGTGTGGATTAATTACTGAGGAACTATGGCTCATTAAAATATCTAGGTATTTTTTTAACTTGAAATTAATGCTTTCCTGGGGTATTTTTAAATGCTATCTCCAGGCTTGGTGTTACATATGAGTTTCCTCTGTTACAAAGGAAGAGGTAACCAACATGCTTGATACTTTGAGAACTGTTCATTTTAGGGTAAAGAATGATAGCTGACACCTATGTAACCACTTATCAGAAGTGTCTAAGACAGCCATAATTTGTTGCCATTGAGGTTATTCTGAAAAGACATGAATGTCAATGTATTTATTCAAACAGTCTGTAAATAAGAAGGGCAAAAACTGTAAGATCTGCTTCTAGACCCTCTACAGCCTCTCACACACTGTTTATTCATTGATGCATGAGCACCTTGCCTTGACACATACTGATGTATTCAACTATGTATACATTAAATGTATGTTGAAATATTCCTGTGTGACAGGCATTGTGTTATGCTCTGAAGATATAACAGAGAAGAGAAATTGTCTCCAAATTTAAAGGGGTTTGAAATACAGTGTATGTGAGATTTCTTTAAAAAACTACTATAAATTTGAGAAGCAAATAATTGAGAAGCAAAAAAAAAAATTAAAAAAGTGACACTGCAGAACCAGCTAATGTCTTGGGACTTTGCAGTTTTGGACTTCACAGAGAAGAATCCAGCATCTACTTTTCTTTGCATAGCCCTGAATGAGGTATCCACATCATGCTTCGAAAACCCACACTTTCATTAAAGGGAATTAAACATCAGTGTGTGTATGTGTATGTTTCTGATTCATTCAGAGCAATTACACTTGATCATAAACCCTCTTTTCTTATTCTACTTGTGCTTGTAATGAACATTCATAATTTGGTGGAAAGTCCTTTATTACTCATGGGATGCAAAGAAGGGTAAAAATAAATAAATAAATAAATAAATCCCAGTGATACCCTTGGGTCTCAGGTAAATGAGAACCAATGTGCCATATGTTACTGAAATTCTATATCCATTCTGTATCTTCTTTTTCCTTCTTGCTTGTGGGTCTTAATCTTTGTTACTGAAGGTTGGTTACCCTAATGTGTCAAGAAAGCAAAAGTTGCTGATAGCACCAGTGTTTTAAATCTTATTATTCCAAGTGGGAGAAAGGCTACTTATAAAAAAATATGTCCACAATATTCTAGAATTTTAGACAACTTCTTTGACAGGAGAAGCACTCAAATATAAAAAAAAATTAAGAGGCACATTTTACATTGTCCCCTTATTTACTAACTAAGCAGAGTAGTCAAATATGTATTAGAGGAATACCAAATATTTAGTTGTTGAGCGTTTTTACTTATATTGAACACTCTTTTGAAGATTTGGCACCTTGTAGAATTTTACACTTAATGGTGTGAAACTGCGTGTGAAATATAACCCAAGTTTACAGACATGGTGCAGATATGCATATGAATTATCACTAATCCTTAGAAGAGTCTGTTAGGTATGTATAGTTATTTTCAACTTACATAGAAAGAAACTGAGATTCAAATATTTTAGGTGGCTCTTCCAAGTCTCTGTAACATATAGAGCAGTGCATGTGTAATATTTTCTGCTTTTAATCCAAGCTAGACAAGAGCAATAAAACATCCACGTATGCAGAAGATTTCTCTCAGAACAGGGGGTTGAGGTTCTAAGCCTCACCTCTGTTGATCCCCAATTTCTCACCTGATGGTCCCCCTGTGACTGTGCCTGCCTTAGGTTGTTCCTCCCTTGAGGAATCTTACCCGTCTCTGGCTAACCAGTCATCTTCCGGGGCCATACAGGGAGATGCAAAGTTGGTAAGTGAGACAGAAGCCATATTGTTGGAAAAGCTTAGCTTTTTACTTCTTTGCAGATTTATGCCCTGTGGCTTCTATGCCCAGCATTTGTCTTGAGGTGTCTTTAGCACTTGGAGGAATTATGATACTCGGTAAATTCGACATGTGGCATGAATTCTATTTAAGGGTTGTAATTAGGAAGGAAGAAGAAAAGCAATAGAAGTAGCAGGTGGAGGAAAACATGGGAAGATGGATTATTTCTTTGACATATGTTCTTACAGAGTAACTTCAGCATGTATTGGTTTTAAACTACTAATTAAATTGCACACACACATTAACATAATAGGAGTACAGCTACATAACCAAAGCATACCTGTAATTACCAGAAATCTCCAGTGAAATCAAGAAAACCAGTTAGGCACCTTAGGCATTTGTGAAAACATATCTATGATATGGTGGATATTGTCCAACTGAACTTGAACAGTCTGAGAGAAATCAGACAAGTTAAAAAAACCCATTCCTGGGGACTGTTCACATCCCATATGTTCTTTTAACAGTAGATAGTCTGTAGTTATAAGATTTTGGAGCTGTACAATTTGCACTTCTCCTAATTCTTGATTGAGTTCCAACAGTATAGATCCAGTCAAATTTGTTGTTTTACTGTATGCACAGGCCAGCTTAGATATCTCCTTCTTCATTCCCATGGCAAGTCCAGGAACTGGTGGGATGAGTGCATCTACACCTGTAGCAGTGCGTGGATCTTTGTTGGGGTTTTTTGATGATCATCTTCTGGCATGAGTCTTCCAGAGAGTGCTGATGTTGGAAGTTCTTTTTCATATCGTATCTTAGTTCATTTTCGGGGTAGCCAAATTAGGCTTTGATCGTCTGTATAAACACAAACAGATCCTTTGCCTACACTTTTATATGCCCTTTATACCATTGTGTAGAACTCATTGGAGGTCACCACACAGGGAATGCTTTTTTTTTATCATTAATCTACACTTACATGATGAATATTATGTTTACTAGGCTCTCCCCTATACCTGGTCCCCCCTATAAACCCCTTTACAGTCACTGTCCATCAGCATAGCAAAATGTTGTAGAATCATTACTTGTCTTCTCTGTGTTGTACAGCCCTCCCCTTTCTGCCACCTGCCCCATGCATGCTAATCTTAATACTCTCCTTCTTCTTCCCCCCACTTATCCCGCCCTACCCACCCATCCTCCCCAGTCCCTTTCCCTTTGGTACCTGTTAGTCCATTCTTGAGTTCTGTGGTTCTGCTGCCGTTTTGTTCCTTCAGTTTTTCCTTTGTTCTTATACTCCACAGATGAGTGAAATCTTTTGGTATTTCTCTTTCTCCACTTGGCTTGTTTCACTGAACATAATACCCTCCAGCTCCATCCATGTTACTGCAAATGGTAGGATTTGCCCTTTTCTTATGGCTGAGTAGTATTCCATTGTGTATATGTACCACATCTTTATCCATTCATCTATTGATGGACATTTAGGTTGCTTCCAATTCTTGGTTATTGTAAATAGTGCTGCGATAAACATAGGGGCGCATTGGTCTTTCTCAAACTTGATTGCTGCATTCTTAGGGTAAATTCCTAGGAGTGCAGTTCCTGGGTCAAATGGTAAGTCTGTTTTGAGCATTTTGATGTACCTCCATACTGCTTTCCACAATGGTTGAACTAATATACATTCCCACCAGCAGTGTAGGAGGGTTCCCCTTTCTCCACAGCCTCGCTAACATTTGTTATTCTCTGTCTTTTGGATGGCAGCCATCCTTACTGGTGTGAGGTGATACCTCATTGTAGTTTTAATTTGCATTTCTCTGATAATTAGCGATGTGAAGCATCTTTTCATGTGTCTGTTGGCCATCTGTATTTCTTTTTTGGAGAACTGTCTGTTCAGTTCCTCTGCCCATTTTTTAACTGGGTTATTTGTTTTTTGTTTGTTGAGGCATGTGAGCTCTTTATATATTCTGGATGTCAAGCCTTTATTGGATCTGTCATTTATGAATATATTCTCCCATACTCTAGGGTTCCTTTTTGTTCTATTGATGGTGTCTTTTGCTGTACAGAAGCTTTTCAGCTTAATATAGTGCCACTTGTTCATTTTTGCTGTTGTTTTCCTTGCCCGGGGAGATATGTTCAAGAAGAGGTCACTCATGTTTATGTCTAAGAGGTTTTTGCCTATGTTTTTTTCCACGAGTTTAATGGATTCATGCCTTACATTCAGGTCTTTGATCCATTTTGAGTTTACTTTTGTATATGGGGTTAGAAAATGGTCCAGTTTCATTCTCCTACATGTAGCTGTCCAGTATTGCCAGCACCATCTGCTGAAGAGACTGTCATTTCACCATTGTATGTCCATGGCTCCTTTATCAAATATTAATTGACCATATATGTCTGGGTTAATGTCTGGATTCTCTATTTTGTTCCATTGGTCTGTGGCTCTGTTCTTCTGCCAGTACCAAATTGTGTTGTTTACTATGGCTTTATAGTAGAGCTTGAAGTTGGGGAGTGAGATTCCCCCTACTTTATTCTTCTTTCTCAGGATTGCTTTGGCTATTCGGGGTCTTTGGTGTTTCCATATGAATTTTTGAATTATTTGTTCCAGTTCATTGAAGAATGTTGCTGGTAGTTTCATAGGGATTGCATCAAATCTGTATATTGCTTTGGGCAGGATTGCCATTTTGATGATATTAATTTTTCCTAGCCACGAGCATGGGATGAGTTTCCATCTGTTAGTGTCCCCTTTAATTTCTCTTAAGAGTGACTTGTAGTTTTCAGAGTATAAGTCTTTCACTTCTTTGGTTAGGTTTATCCCTAGGTATTTAATTTTGTTTGATGCAATTGTGAATGGAGTTGTTTTCCTGATTTCTCTTTCTGTTGGTTCATTGTTAGTGTATAGGAAAGCCACAGAATTCTGTGTGTT
This sequence comes from Manis pentadactyla, assembly GCF_030020395.1. Taxonomy (NCBI): domain Eukaryota; kingdom Metazoa; phylum Chordata; class Mammalia; order Pholidota; family Manidae; genus Manis; species Manis pentadactyla. Next base: position 29,407,262 of record NC_080023.1, on the reverse strand, counting down.
GATTTTGTATCCTGCAACTTTGCTGTATTCCGATATCAGTTCTAGTAGTTTTGGGGTGGATTCTTTAGGGTTTTTTATGTACAGTATCATGTCATCTGCAAATAGTGACAGTTTAACTTCTTCTTTACCAATCTGGATTCCTTGTATTTTTTTGTTTTGTCTGATTGCCATGGCTAGGACCTCCAGTACTATGTTAAATAACAGTGGGGAGAGTGGGCATCCCTGTCTAGTTCGCGAACTCAGAGAAAAAGCTTTCAGCTTCTCGCTGTTCAATATAATGTTGGCTGTGGGTTTATCATAGATGGCCTTTATTATGTTGAGGTACTTGCCCTCTATTCCCATTTTGCTGAGAGTTTTTATCATGAATGGATGTTGAACTTTGTCAAATGCTTTTTCAGCATCTATGGAGATGATCATGTGGTTTTTGTCTTTCTTTTTGTTGATGTGGTGGATGATGTTGATGGAATTTCGAATGTTGTGCCATCCTTGCATCCCTAGGATGAATCCCACTTAGTCATGGTGTACGATCCTTTTAATGTATTTTTGAATTCGGTTTGCTAATGTTTTGTTGAGTATTTTTGCATCTACGTTCATCAGGGTTATTGGTCTGTAGTTTTCTTTTTTGGTGGGGTCTTTGCCTGGTTTTGCTATTAGAATGATGTTAGCTTCATAGAATGAGTTTGGGAGTATCCCCTCGTCTTCTATTTTTCGGAAAACTTTGAGGAGAATGGGTATTATGTCTTCCCTGTATGTCTGATAAAACTCTAAGGTAAATCCATCTGGCCCGGGGGTTTTGTTCTGTGGTAGTTTTTTGATTACCGCTTCAATTTCATTGCTGGTAATTGGTCTGTTTAGATTTTCTCTTTGTTTCTGGGTCAGTCTTGGAAGGTTTTATTTTTCTAGAAAGTTGTCCATTTCTCCTAGGTTTCCCAGCTTGTTAGCATATAGGTTTTCATAGTATTCTCTAATAATTCTTTGTATTTCTGTGGGGTCCGTCGTGATTTTTCCTTTCTCATTTCTGATACTGTTGATTTATGGTGACTCTTCTTTCTTCTTAATAAGTCTGGCTAGAGGCTTATCTATTTTGTTAATTTTCTCGAAGAACCAGCTCTTGGTTTCATTGATTTTTGCTATTGTTTTATTCTTCTCAATTTTATTTATTTCTTCTCTGATCTTTATTATGTCCCTCCTTCTGCTGACCTTAGGCCTCATTTGTTCTTCTTTTTCCAATTTCGATAGTTGTGACATTAGACCGTTCATTTGGGATTGCTCTTCCTTTTTTAAATATGCTTGGATTGCTATATACTTTCCTCTTAAGACTGCTTTTGCTGTGTCCCACAGAAGTTGGGGCTTAGTGTTGTTGTTGTCATTTGTTTCCATATATTGCTGGATCTCCATTTTAATTTGGTCATTGATCCATTGATTATTTAGGAGCGTGTTGTTAACCCTCCATGTGTTTGTGAGCCTTTTTGCTTTCTTTGTACAGTTTATTTCTAGTTTTATGCCTTTGTGGTCTGAAAAGTTGGTTTGTAGGATTTCAATCTTTTGGAATTTACTGAGGCTCTTTTTGTGGCCTAGTATGTGGTGTATTCTGGAGAATGTTCCATGTGCACTTGAGAAGAATGTGTATCCTGTTGCTTTTGGATGTAGAGTTCTGTAGATGTCTGTTAGGTCCATCTGTTCTAGTATGTTGTTCAGTGCCTCTGTGTCCTTACTTATTTTCTGTCTCGTGGATCTGTCCTTTGGAGTGAGTGGTGTGTTGAAGTCTCCTAGAATGAATGCATTGCATTCTATTTCCTCCTTTAGTTCTGATAGTATTTGTTTCAGGTATGTTGGTGCTCCTTTATTGGGTGCAGATATATTTATAATGTTTATATCCTCTTGTTGGACTGAGCCCTTTATCATTATGTAATGTCCTTCTTTGTCTTTTGTTACTTTCTTTCTTTTGAAGTCTGTTTTTTCTGATACCAGAATTGCAACACCTGCTTTCTTCTCTCTGTTGTTTGCATGAAATATCTTTTTCCATCCCTTGACTTTATGTCTGTGCATGTCTTTGGGTTTGAGGTGAGTCTCTTGTAAGCAGCATATGGATGGATCTTGCTTTTTTATCCATTCTATTACTCTGTGTCTTATGATTGGTGTATTCAGTCCATTTACATTTAGGGTAATTATTTAAAGGTATGAACTGATTGCCATTGCAGGCTTTAAGTTTGTTTTTACCAAAGGTTCAGGGTTAGCTTCTTTACTATCTTACTGTCTAACTTAACTCACTTGTTGAGCTTTTATAAACGTGGTCTAATGATTCTTTATTTCTCTCCCTTCTTATTCCTCCTCCTCCCTTCTTCATATGTTGGGTGTTTTGTTCTGTGCTCTTTTTAGGAGTGCTCCCATCTAGAGCAGTCCCTGTAGGATGCCCTGTAGAGGTGGTTTGTGGGAGGCAAATTCCCTCAACTTTTGCTTGTCTTTGAATTGTTTAATCCCTCCTTCATATTTAAATGATATTCGTGCTGGATACAGTAGTCTTGGTTCGAGGCCCTTCTGTTTCATTGCATTAAGTATATCATGCCATTCTCTTCTGGCCTGTACGGTTTCTGTTGAGAAGTCTGATGATAGCCTGATGGGTTTTCCTTTGTAGGTGACCTTTTTTTTCTCTCTGGCTGCCTTTAATACTTTGTCCTTGTCTTTGATCTTTGCCATTTTAATTATTATGTGTCTTGGTGTTGCCCTCCTTGGATTCCTTGTCATGGGAGTTCTGTGTACCCCTGTGGTCTGAGACGCCATTTCTTCCCCTAATTTGGGGAAGTTTTCGGCAATTGTTTCTTCAAAGACTCTTTCTATCCCTTTTTCTCTCTCTTCTTCTTCTGGTACCCCTATAATGCGGATATTCTGTTTCGATTGGTCACTCAGCTCTCTTAAAATTCTTTCATTCCTGGAGATCCTTTTATCTCTCTCTGCATCAGCTTCTCTGCGTTCCTGTTCTCTGTTTTCTAGTCCATTAATGGTCTCTTGCCTCTCATCAATTCTGTTTTGAAGTCCTTTCAGAGCTTGTTTTATTTCTGTATTCTCCTTCCTTAGTTCTTGCATATTTCTCTGCAAGTCCATCAGCATGGTTATGACTTTTGTTTTGAATTCTTTTTCAGGAAGACTGGCTAAATCTATCTCCCCAGGTTCCTTCTCAGGGGAAGATGTAGCAGATGCTGAAGCTGTCTGGGTTAGTCTTGTCTGGATCATATTTTTTTGCCTTTTCATGTTGACAGGTGCTATTGACTGTCAGCTGGGAGGGCCAAACTTTTCTCTTTCTACTGGCCTTTCTTTACTGGGACAACTGCGACCCCTAGAGGCTTGTGTTGGGTAATTGCGTGTAGGCTCGGTCTTTGTGTCTTGCCCTGCTGATCTGTAGGGATCTCCCTTTCTGTGGGCATGGTTTGGCTTTGGCTGTTTCTCTGCTTTCCCAGCGCCCGGACGGGTAATGGAGGGGGAGCTATTTGGCTGTTTATCTCCGTGAGGGATCTCAGAGCTGATGCCCAGGGGGTTAGTGTGCCCGGTTTTCCCTGTAATTTCCAGCCACTGGGCTGTGACCTGTGTTGTTTCCGTCTAGCTGTTAAGTCCCTGTCCCTTTAAGACTTTCAAAAAGCATTGGCCTTTCTTTGTCACAGGGGCATCAGCTTCGGAACCTGCTCAGAGGTCTTGCTGCCCTATTTCCCTAGTTTCCAGCCCTCCACGCATGCACTGTGTCTGCACTCTGGTGCGGGTGGCTGGGGCCGGGTGTTTAGCAGTCCTGGGCTCCCTCTCCCTCACGCGGGAGCTGGGAGTAGGTGTGCTCGAGTCCTGCCAGGCTGGGGGTTGTATCTTACCCATTTCACCAGGCGCTGGGCTCTCGCACATGTGGATGTAGTCTGGCTGTTGTCCTGTGTCTTCTGGTCTCTCTTTTAGGGATAGTTGTATTTGTTGTATTTTCAAAAATATATTTGTTTTTGGGAGGAGATTCCCACTGCCCTACTCACGCTGCCATGTTGTCTCTGCCCAGCAATTACTTGTTTTATTAACATGTAACTGATTAGCTATATAAATTTCAAAAAAGATTATGTCTACAAAAAATATTTTGAAAAGAAATTAGCAAGAGTGCACATGGAAACGTAAATGGAAACTTTGCTATTTGGAGAAAATTGTCTTAAATTGAATAACAATTATAATTCCAGCAGAATTTCATAAAAGACAACTAAAAAAGATAAAATAAATAGGATTATGAAAAAAGGAAGAGTAGTATGATTTCATTAATTCAACATGCTTAAAAAACTAACTTCACCACCATTTTCCCAATTGAGAATGGATCACAGTGTTTTTTAGTAAATAATCAGTCAACAAAGGTATTTACATTTGCTTCCTAAGCACCAAATACGTGGCACATTTCAGGGAGAAAAAACAAATTTTATTGTATTAAGATAAGCAAAACATTATGGCAAATTACTTTGATAAGAAATAATACAAAAATATGACATTTATTTTTCACAGCCAAGTACATACAAATGACATATAGAGAGAGCTACAAAGCAATATCCTAGATCTAGAAAATAAAAATTTCACATGCATGCATGTGTATGTAAGTATTGTACCCTTACTAGGCAGTTTACTGTGTAAGCAGAAAGAGCTGGAGGCAATCTGCTGGAGAATTTTCTCTTGCTCAAATGAAAATGGTCTTTTTGCAGCTACGTGGGCCTTCAACTGATTGGGTGAGGCCCAACCACATTATGGAGGGCACTGGCTTTTCTCAAAGTCAATTAATTTAAATGTTAAGAAAGCTTTGGGGGATAATTTGGATGATTCAGATTTCTTTAGAAATCAAAAACTGCTGACAAGGGAATTTGAAACATTACTCTCTCTTTTTTCTTAGACAAAACTGGCCAGTATTTCTTGAAGCTTGAACAGTGTCAGGCACTTCACTGAAGGCTGCAACAAACAAAACAATCAAACTCATTACATTGATCCAAGAGCTGTATTTATGGGGACTATTTTTTCCAAATAGTTGTTTTATTGTTTAAATATTTGAAGACCTTACTACAGAGCTTAAATGCATCCTGAATATCACGTATTTGTTTGTCTTCTCTCTCTTTCATGTAATTTTTAATGTTTTCCATAAATATTAATCTCATCAATAAAACCCTCACAGAACCATTCAGAATAATGTTTGACCACATATCTGAGCACTCTGTGGATCAGCCAAGTTGACACATAAAATTAACTATCACAGGTACACCCCTTGTCAACTTGGCACCCAAATGTATCTTGAAGCATACTGAATCTCCAAATAAAAGCAATAACAAGTCCTACTTCAATCTGACATGACACAACTATTCTGCAACAACTGAAAATACACTAACGTTTCCCCATAAGAGAAGGCAAAATCCCTGGATAATTTTATTCTCCTTGATATCCCATAACTTAGATACTGTGATGTGAAGTTGGTGCATTTTATGTGGTAATGGTATAAAATATTATGTGTGTGTGTGTGTATGTGTATATATATATATTTATATATGTAGGTATATATATAAATATATATATATGTAAAAGTCAGTGTATACATCTATATATATATATATACACACATATACATACACAAATATATTCATAGCAAATGAAGGAGGAAATACTTATGACAATTACAACCCTTTTTTCTATAATTGGTCAAAGCTGTTACTCGTGACTACCATTTTCCAACCCATTTCATATTCCCTTTGCTCTAAGACACATCTCAGCTGGTCATGATTCTTTACCTGGTGGGGTGAACCAAACCTTCATTCCTGAAGTATTGGGTGCATTAGTAGTCCAGCCTAGATTGGGTTGTTACAGCTTTCCATTGGCTTTAATCTCAGGGTGCAATAATGCCGAGAGACACTTGGATATCCTGTATTCTGAATGTACTCTTCTTACCTCCCTTGTGGACTAGTAGCCCTATTCCACCTTGATTGTTAGGATCAATCATCCCAGTCAGCACAGTATATCCCTTCTTTGCCAGTTTATTCAGAAATATAAGGACTCCAAAGCAGTAGGGTGGCAGTCTTAACTTTCAGTCCAGAATTGGGGGACCTGAAGAATAGTGGATGGAATTTATGCTCTTGGGACTTTCCCAAAAAGGAAAGGATGTTTGGGCAGACTGCTAAAGAAAGTGACCATATGGACACAGTCTTGTCCAGGTCACACAGGCAATAGGAACATGCAATCCCCATAATCAGAGGTCCCTGCAGCCTCTTCCCTACTAGTCTGAAATAAAACAGGGAGAGAAAAAAGGCTTGAACTAAAGACTAGTAGGTTGAATGAAATAGCAAAGTGAAAAAGACACTTACCACCAGTAATTGGGCTCTCTTGAGAACCAGTTATCAGCTAACCTCTCTTGAGCCCAATTAAGGTCCAGATTCTTGTCTTTGTCATAAGAAGGAATTCACAAAGCACAAGAGGCTTAAGCAGCAAGGAAATTTTTATTTAAAGCAAAATAAATGAAAGTGGGGCATATGGGCAACCTCAAGAAGAGGCTCCAAGAAGGTTTTATATAAAAGGACGATACACACTCACACAGGAGTGTGGCAGACCTCAAAGAAGACACATACTTAAAGGGTTTAAAATTTGGGGTTTTATGGAGTCTTTTGTGTAGGGGTGGGATAAATCATGATGTATACAGGTGATTAATATGTTTTTGAAGTTTTGTCTTAAGAATAGGTTTATCTAAGTGACTGATTTACTTCATATCTCATCATTCTTTATCAAGGAAGGTTCATTCAGGCTCTGAAGGTTTGTTTTCTGTCCTGGTTACAATATTACTTAATTAATAAAGGTAACTGCAGAAGGGAGAGCAGCATGTGAAAGATTAAGTTAAAGAATAAACTAGGCGTTTGTTTGCAGGCTAAGTATTTTTCATAATGGCATGACCCTTGTTCTATTTCCCTGCTCTACCTCTATAGGACAACTACTCATGAGATATGAACCAGTTATCAGCTATCCTGAATATACTGAGTTAATATAGCATTAATATTGACTATACTATTTTTGAGGGTTCATGATATCTTTACTAATTTAGACCACATATTGGGCCATAGAGGAAATTTTGATAAATTTATGAATGATTAAATAGGACAGAGTATATTTTTTGACCACAAGGGGTGAATATAGAAATCAATAAAAAATAAGAAATCTAGAAACCACCAAATATTGGAAACTTAACTACATACTTCTAAATAACTCACAGGTCAAAGAGTAAATCATAAAGAAAATAGGAAAATAGATGGAATTGAATAGAAAGGAAAATTCAGTCTATCAAATTTGGGGAGAAAGTTATGCTTTAATCGAAGCTTAAAGGTTGATATCTTAGAAATAAAGAGAGGTGAGGAAATCAAGACAAATAAACTACAGATTAGCGTTTGAAGAAGTTTTTCAAACAAAGGAGCAAAGAGATGGTAACTTTAGTGAACTATTTAATAGAGTTCAATTGAAAATTGTGACTCCAAAACTGATATTTGAAGACAACACAAGGCAAATAAATATTGTTCAGAATTTAATGTTAATATTTATTAACAGTTTTTAATGGGCAGAGAACCTGGATAGATATTTTTCCAAAGATGATATACAGATGGCCAAAAGACACATGAAAAGATTCTCAGCATCACTAGTCATCAGATAAATGCAAATCAAAACTACAATGAGATATCACCTCATACCAGTCAAAATGGCTGGAATCAAAAAAACAAGAAATAACAAGTGGTGACAAGGATGTGGGGAAAAGGGAACACTGCACGTTGTTGGTGAGAATGTAAATTGGTGCAGCCACTATGGAAGACAGCACAGAGGTTATTCAAAAAATTAAACATAGAAAAACCATATGACCCAGTAATTCTACTTCTGAGTACTTACCTGAAGAAAACAAAATCACTAATTTGAAAAGATAAATTCACTTCTGTGAGTATGGCAGCATTACTTACAATAGCCAAGACATGGAAGAAAGCTAAGTGTTCATCGATAAATTAACAAACAGTAGTGGTATGTATATGCAATGGAATATCACTCAGCCATAAAAAAACACGAAATTTTTCAACTTGTGACAATATGGATGAATTTAGAAGGTATTATGCTAAGTGAAATAAATCAGAGAAAAACAAATACCATATGATTTCATTTATATGTGAAATGTAAAACAAACAAAACAGAGATAGATTCATAAATACAGAGAAACAACTGGCGTCTGACATAGGGGAAGAGGGTGGAGAATTTGGAAAAATAGGTGAAGGGGATAAAATACAAAGTTTAATTGTGAAATAAATGAGTCACAGGATGAAAAGGGCAGTGTAAGAAATATAATCAATAAAAATCCTTGATTTTTATCTAGTGCATGCTCAATGTTTTATGAATGTCACCACATTTGATTATCCCAAAAATAGTGAATAGGTCCTACTCAATTTGTGTGGGGAAATTGAGCCCTAGAAATAATAAGTTATTTGTCCAATGTAAGACTTAGTAGTGGAGATCATTTTGTAATGGCGAGAGTGAGGCTCACTAAATCCTCTCTCACATTGCTGTGCCTCACTCGTTAAAGGGATGTTTTGGTAGCATCTGACTTTAGAGGTTAGGATACACTGACTTTGCCATATAGAGAATGTGGTATCATACAATCTGGAATATAAATTGCGTCTGACCAGTAATCTAACCTCCCCCAATTCAGGAACTACATCCATTAGATTTACAATTGTACAATTGAAGGCTACCTTGCCACTTAGGTTTTTTCATTTCTTATTATGAAGGAACATAGCATCTAATCTAATTGACAGCAATAGAAGTAAAGAATTCTTGCTACTATTGGTCCAGAATCTGTCTCTCTGTAGCCTCCTTTTTTTAATCCTAGTTATAGCTTCTGTATCTATAGAGGCATACTGTAACCTCTACTCTATTTATCCTTTAAACATTTGAAGACTTGTCCTCCCAAATCCAAAATATTTCTCCCAGAAATACATGCATACTGCTTTTCCTTTTCTGTTTTGGTTATTTTTAAACTAAAATTTTGTTTAAGCCATATTTTTTAGTGTCTTTTCTGAGGTAATGATTCAGCTAAATGCTGGGAATACGAACTCCTTTAAACAAACCAGACCAGTCATTTTAATGATCCTGTCAGTGCATCTGTGGGTCTTTAAATGAAGACTTAAGCTTCCCTGCACCACTAGTTCTACACTTGATGAGAAAAAGAAATCTCTCTTGGAAGTGAGTGAAAAAGCACAAAATAGCTATTCTGACAGTGTCAGGGAAAAAAAAAAAGGCCTGTCTCCAGAATTCTAAGTGTATTTTTTTCTATTTCTAACTTCCATGACGGTCTTTATGCTGCACCTACAATAAATTTTGATGTATGAAGGTAATGTGAGCAGGAACGTTATTTGAAATTGCAAAGGAAAACGTACATGAATAACAAGTGCACTGTGAGCAAGTGGTATGCAATTATTGGGAAGTGGATGTGAAGTATGCTTTACTTCTATGTATAATTAATCTGCATGACCAACCAAGCTTTTTTTTTAAAGATCTTGTAATTTTAACAGATGTGGCTTTTGACATGCTAGTTTTCATAGACATTGTTTCCTGAGTTGATTTGGGAGAAAAGTAAAATAAATATTCCATAGACACAAGCCAATATTAATATGCTTGCTAAATAGGAATTACACTACAATTTTAATTTTAAGATGGCATAGAAAAAAGCTGTCTCTAAAAATGATTGCCAATTTTAATTGCATTAACTAGTATTGATTTCTAGAAATGTAGTTATTAACAGGTTAATTCATAGTTAAAGTGAAGGAGTAAAACAATGAAATGGCTCTAGTACTAACACATTGTTCATTAACCTCCACAAGAGAAATCAAGGTACAATTTATCAACTGCAAAATAAAAGAAAAACATTATTTCTGATTTACAGCTCAATCTAAATCTTTTACCACATCATTCTCAACGATAATCTCATAGGCAGCATTGAAAATCATGCTCATGGACAGCTTTTTTATTATAGTAAATGACTTTTTGAAAGGAACAGGACTAAATAATTTGAACAACACTACCTAATTTTCACCAGTAAGGCTGAATCAAATTGAATATGAAGTATTGATTACTTATTCAAAGAGTAATACTCATCATTCTGCTCATAAGTAGATGGCATGATTTTATGCCATCTCTCACTAATAAAAATAAGTTATATTTGTTTAAAATCCTGAGACATATTCATCTGGTAGATTACAAGAGAAGCAAACTTGTGTCATGAATGACTTTAAAAGCTGCCTGAGTAAATTATTCATAAAAAGTTCTAAAAGCACTTTGATGAATTAATCTACTTCTGAACAACGTTAATGTCTTGTCCTTATTAAAGCCATAAATATAGAAATATCCTTGTGTTTTAAAATTGATGCATTATTATTCTGTCTAGTCTCTTTTATGTATGAGAGAAACAGATTATAAAAATAGGTTGCACAACTTTTGAGGTGGGCTTACTCATAAGAATTTCATTTGCTACATATAAATGGTTTTAAGTAAATATTATAAATATGATGTTTTTGAATTCTTGCAATTTGGTAATGCCTCTCTGATTAAGTTTCAGACATTTCCAGGATCTTAAAACAGGAATATTAAGGAAAGTTATTTGCTGATCTTTAATTCTCTGACACTGTGATAAGCTATAAAGGAATGTCTACTTCATTTTGGTGTCTACAAATAGAAAATTAGACTCTTCTGGACAAAGAAAATTCATGAAGTTGGAAGTTGCAATGATTCAATTCCCCAAGTACTTATGGTTCCCATCACAATTATGTATGAAAAGTGTCACACACACACACACACACACATCCACATGTAATTTGGCATATATATGTTGAGAACAAATCGGAAAAGTGTAAACATTAGTTAGGTATAGAACAAACCCTTTATTTCTGATTATAGCTTGTTTAAGTGCATGAAATAGATGGGCTGCCACAGTAATCAAATAATGAAATATACACATTCGTTCAAATGCACCACTACACAACTGTCATTCTGCTGAAGTAATAGGTCCTATCTATTGGGATTATTGAAGGAACTCTTGGATAATAGCCGCTGGAAATATAAGCAATTGCATAGGTGAATTACAGATTTTAATTCCTTATGACATCAAATTAGATTTGGGTACTGGAATGTTAACATATATTGTTAATATCCTTGTTAACATACAAGTAAATAGGATGTTTTGGCATTGATATCTCACAGATTATTTAATAATTTGAAAGAATTATTAATTATAAAGTTTGGGGCATTTATAGATTACTGCCGTTGTAATATTACTGCTGTATCAGGAAAATAGCCCTGATATGGTTTTACTTCATTGTATAACTTTTAAATAGCTGCTTTTGACAATATAGTATGGGAAACAGAATGATAGTAAGTTACCATCCTGGAGTATTACAAGATATTGGAGTGGAAAAATTGATACCATGCTCCAAGTCACTTCAGGACCTTCTGTAGTCCAAGTCAAACTGCACGTCAGCAGCTCAGAAAGATCCACGAAGTGCAGAGGATGCTATTTCTGGAGCTATCTCCTAAAGGTGGAAACAGGTGCACTGCCCTGAAATACTCTTGTTCTCCCCTGCAAGGAGTAGATGCACATCGAGCAAACAGAGGCTTGTTGGTTGAGCCCAGTGTGAAGACAGTAGGGAGCTGGGGAGGGGTGGAAAAGGAGAACTGGGGAATGTCATGACAGGCCTCCATTTTTCTGACTTTGTATTTCCATGTAGAGGTACTTCTGAAAGAATAATATTCCCAACCTCTCTTCATCCCTCCCCGTGATGACTTTGAACCAGAAGAAAAAAAAATAAGCATTTGTATGGCTGGTTAATTTGGGGCCCTCTATTTTTGGAGCCATCCTGCCCAAAGGACATATGTAGCCTGAGCTGTTTTCCAGGAATACTGAAAACCAAATAGAATTTTAAAGATATTGACATACATCTGATATTACTATCAAACGTTTCTACACTACTTTATACCCTTACTCCAGAAAGTAAGTACCCATATTATGAAGATAAATAAATTATTAGAAAGTTTGCCAAATGTACTCTATAATCTAATTTCACAGAATTTAAGAGTTTCATGTTCAAATTCACTAAGTCAAGAAATATTCTTTGAGTGATGACTATTTGTAGTATCTTAATACAGGAATAAAGGGGTAAAGAAATAAAATCAAAGTACCTGCCCTCATTAAACTTTATTTCTTAAAAATATTATTTCAAACATTCAAGGTAGTAGTAGTTGTTATTAAGATGAATAAAACAGGAAATGCAATTTGAAAATGAAGAGAGTGAGTGCTATTGTGGATAGTGATGTCATGTGAGTCTGCTCTTATGAGTTAACATTTGAGCAGAAGATAAAGGAAGTAAGGGTACCATGTGTTCGACTGGGAAATAAAGATTCTAGGTACAGGGAAGAGTACATATAAAAACCTTGAGATGAGAGCATCCTTGGAGTGTTTGAGGAACAGGAATGAGGACATTGTGTTTGGAATGAAGGGAACGAGGTAGGTCGTGGTGGCTGTACTGGTAGCGGGAGATGAAGAAAACAAGGTGCACAGGTACTCATCTGAGGCTTTCGAATCACACTAGTTCGGATTTTATTTGAGTGAAATGGAAAGCTATCACAAGGTCTTGAGGAGAAGAATGGCAAGATGATATATTTTAAAAGAATCATTCCAGCTATTATGCAGCTACCAAGCTTCAGGTTTGACAAGGATGCAGACACTGAAAGCAGTTAAAAAGCTGCTGCCACAGTTCAGGAGAGCAGTATTGGGGGTCTGAATAAGGGTGGGAGCTTTGGAGATAATTGAGATGTAGTCAACTGGACACATTTCAGAGGCAGCATTTTGAAGCACATAGGCTATCAGGTTTGATGTGAGGTATGAAATAGGTGTATTAAATTTAACTCCAAAGCTTTTGACCAGGAAGTGGAAGATTTTAAGGAGGAGAAATGTGTGGAAGATCAGTTTAGGACATATTAAATTTGAGTGTTTATTTAATATCTACTCAATCTATAGTTTTGATAGGTGGTTGGATGTAAAATTCTTACTGTCAGGGAGATACCATGCTAAAAGATATAAATTTGAAAGTATTTATCATACGAATAGTAGTTAAAGATGAAATTACCTGGTGTGGTAACCAGTTTCCAAGATGGTCTCTAACGATCCCTTCTGTATCGTATGGACACCATTATGCAGGTTTCCACATTGCACATGGGCTGGCCTCTGTGACAAGAGCACATGACATAAATGACTGTTATGCCGCTTCCAGGATTAACTCATAAGAGACAATACACCCACTGCTCTAGTCACTTTCTTTCTCAGATCACTTTCTCGGAGGGTAACTATCTGAAGTAACTCTCTGAAGGTCATTCTATAACATGTCCCATGTAATAAGGAACTGAATACTCTTAACAAAATCCATGTGAGTGAGTCATCTTGTAAGGAGGTGGTCCTGTCCCCAACACACTTGTAGAAGACCACATCCCTGGCCAGTACCTTTACTGCAACTTCAGGAGAGACCTGAGCCAGAATCAACAGAAGAGCTGTATTTGCATTCCTGACTCACAGAAATCATAGCAAAAAGTCTGTTGGTTGTTTCTCAGTACTAAATATTGAGAGCAATACTTAATGCAGCAATGAAAATGAATAGAGTACCTGAGAGTGGAGCGCTGGCATAATAAAGAACAAAATGTGGGAGAACCTTTGGAACCAGTTAATGGATAGAGGCTAAAAGGACTTTGAGAAGCACCTTAGAAAAGACTAAACTGCCTTGAACAGACAGTTATTAGAAATCTGAACTTTGGGGTGGCTGCCAGTGAGGAATTAAAAAGACAGTGGGGAACATGTTACTTGAAAATGAAGGAAGAGGGATCGTTGTTATATAGTGAAAACAAGTTCAGTGACATATTCATCTGCAGTAATGTGGAAAACAGAAAATGGACCTTAAGAACTTGATAATTTTGCTAAGGAAATTTTCACTAAGGATCTTGAAAAAGCCATCTGATTTATTATTGTTGCTTATAGTGAAATGTGGGGGGAGAGAGTTACACTAAATGGAGGAATTTAAACATAAAGAATCAGGACTTGATGATTTTAAAAATTCTCATCCTCTACAGATGTTAAATGACTTTAAAATTAAGAAACAATTTCTGAACAAAGATCAAAACTGGGGCACTGCCAGTAAAATATACTTCAAAAACGAATCCAGAGTGTGATTTTAAAATCCTTTGTTAAGGTCTCAGAAGCTATGAGGGATATATGTTTATTTATGTCATTAAATATTGGAAGTATCTAGGTGCAATTTAGTCAGGTACACACAAGACAAAGGCCTTTTAAAATATGCATGGGTTTGCTTTGTAGATTCTCTCAATCAAATAAGAGCTTCCAAGAAGGATGGGGATCAAGTAGGTGACATCAGGGACTCCTGACTTTCCCTCCTCCCAAAACATGTCAGATATACGATTGCTCATGGATCAATTTCTTCTGAGAGAAATTCAGAAACTAGTGAGGGAGTCCCATACATTAGGCAACTGTGAAAATACTATAATGAAAACAGGTAGAAAAGGGTCTCAGTACTAAATATTGAGAGCAATTCTAATTGCAGCAATGAAACCTGCATATGGGTGTCAATGCCATAATGATCTTGTTATAAACTCCACTCCTGGTAAAGAGGCTCACAAATCAGGATGAATTACTATGGGTAAAGTTTCCAATATTTCCAGAATCTCTTGCCTGGCCTTAGTGCATCTCCATATCAATAGATGTTTCCAAGGGACAGAGAGAAATAGTCTATCTCCATATCAATAGGTAATTACAAGGGCAAGCAGGGCATATCTGGATTGAAGGTTGGGTAGGGTTCCCTTTTATAGCTCGGTCATGAGAGACTCAGGTGAGCAGAAGTGGATGACTGCTTGTAAGAAATAAACAGGTTTTGCCCACTTTATTTCTCCCTTTGACTAATTTTGGTTTCAAAGGTATTTTTCCCTGGGCTGGGAAAATATTTTCCCTCTGGAGTTACATCTGGCAGTATCAGCAGGATCTCTGAACCCAAAATAGGTCTACATGGGTGCAACCTTTGGGTGGGCTGCCCCTAGAGATGGTGGGGAGATGCCCCAAACCTCCCTCTGGATAGTGGGGAGGCCCCAGGGGATGCAGTGGTGGAGGGTGCAGCTTCACCAGGGAGCCCTCCTTTGTGGGGCTTCCAATTGGGGAGCCCCTAGTGGGGAGCTGGTCCAGGGTAAAGCACCTCCTAGAGGGGTGGGGTCTTCCTCAGAACTGGGAAAGCGAAGAGACACCAGAAGCTGTGAAATTGGCCCTCCATGAGATGGAAGACTGCTTAGGGGCCCTGAGTGGCTGTGTACCAGCCGAGATTGTGGGCTGTTTCTCAACATAGTGAAAAGAGTTATTGAGGAGAGAGAGAGATTACAGCAGGAAAAATCACATTTCAACATCACTTGCAGGAGTTAAGCAATGACCTATGGGATGCCCTTAAGAAAGAGAAACAGTTATTGAGAAGACAGGTCATGCTCCTGGAAAGTTCCTCAGCAGCAGTGAGGGAGGAAGCAGCAGGAGAATCTGCATCGCACGAGGCCATGGGAGAGGAAAGAGCTGTGCCTTCAGGCCCAGTGATGGTGAGGAGAGGTCGAGAGCGGATGAGGGGGTGTGGCTGAGGCCACCACCAGAGGCACAAGCCTCTCCCATATTAAATTCCAGCCTGGCTGTCATAAAAAAAATAAACCATGGGTTCCTCAGGAAGAGGAGCCACCACCTCCCCAGGTTGTGGAGCACGCCATGCTCCGCCCTGATACTCAGGATGAGCTGGTGGACATGAGAATTCTGTTTTGGCAGAAGGTGTAGGAACCTCTGCCTATGTGGCTTTTGAGTAACTGGGATATGGGGTTAGAAAACATTGTTTTGTTAGGTTCTGAAATGGCTACACTGGCTTCCCTGACGACTCACCCTTCCCTCCTGCATCAGTTGCAAAGTGCCCGCCACACCTCAGGGAATCAGACACTTCTGGATTGGCGGACTGCAGCCATTAGGGCAGTTTGGCCTAATCAGGGTGTTTTACCACACTTATCCACTAGCTGGAAAATATATGCAGAGACCCATCAGGTGTTATGAGACCTGGGCATGAAAAATATCATCTATAATATGGACACCCAGGGCCCTGATGAGGAGTTGTTCACTGTAGGAATGAGAAATCTGGTGGTCCATAAAGCTCCCCCATCTCTCTTTGGGCCCCTAGTGACTATTCCTGCCCTCCACACAGGGCAACCCATAAGTGAGGCTACTCGTACTTTAGCAGATCTAAGGGAGGTTGAAACAGTAAGAGCACAGAAGGAATACAGGCTATGACTGAAAGGAGAGGTGCAAAAGGCCCCATGAAGGTCTCAAGGACCCAGATGTGGGTTGATTTGATAAAGGCCGGGGTAGTGAAAGAAAAACTTGGTGGGAAGCCCATTAGGATCTTGTTAGAACTGTGGCACCAATTAAAACCAGGGCAGCAGTTCCAGCTGCTGAGGTCCAGGACATGGAGGCCGGAAGCAAAGCCTCATGTCCATCCTGTGTCCCTGCAAGACTTCCTGGGGGACAGTGCTCAGGCTTTGCCGTGGACCTTACCCTCACAGGAGGACAATTGGGCATCATGGTTTGACTGGGGTGGGGGGGCAAGGCCCCCACCTTGGGGAGCATGGGGGAAATGGAGGCCACATGCAGATTTAGCAATCATTGCACCCCTATGAATGCACATGTTCTGGCGCTGGTGGATACTGGAGCTGAATGTTCTCTGATTTATGGCAACCCTGAGCATTTTCCTGGGTCCCCTGCTGTGATAGATGGCTATGGTGGTAAGGCAATTAGAGTGAAGAAAGCCCAAATTCCATTGGTGATTGGGCATTTACCCCCAAAGGAGTACACCGTGTACATTTCTCCCATCCCTGAATATATTTTGGGGTTAGATATCCTGCAGGGACTGTGGTTACAGACCAGTGTAGGTGAGTTCAAACTGAGGGTACGTATGGTAAAGGCAGTTCTGAGGGGACATGTTAAGCACCCACTTATAGCTCTGCCTGTACTTTAGCAGGTGACAAATACTAAGCAGCACAAGGAAACTGGAGAAATTCTATAGGAGTTTGAGAATGTAGATATCATAAAGCCCAATCATAGTTCTTTTAATCCCCGGTGTGGCCAGTGAAAAGGCCAGATGGCTCCTGGTGTATGACTATGAACTACAGGGAACTTAATAAAGTCACACCCCCTTTGCATGCTGCTGTCACCACTATAGCAGCCCTTATGGACACCCTCAATCATGAACTATGGATGTGTCATTATGTTGTGCACTTTCTTCTCTATTGATATAGCACAGGAAAGTCAGGAAGAGTTTCACTGTCCTTCCACAGGGATACCTCCACAGTCCCGCCATCTGTCATGATCTTGTTTGTAGCCCAGAACTTGGCCATATGGAAGAAACTGCAAATGGTGTGGTTATATCACTAAATTGGTGATATTATGCTCACATCTGATTCTCTTGCAGACGTAGAAGGGTCAGTTCCTAGACTGCTCCAACACCTACAGGAGAAAGGATGGGCTGTGAACAGCACCAAGTTTCAGGGACCTGGTTTGTCTGTAAAGTTCTTGGGGTTGTCTAGTTGGGTAAAACTGAAGTTATTCCTGAAGCAGTCATAGATAAGGTTTAGGCTTTCCCTAACCCTACCACTGTGGCAGTATTGTAAGAGTTTTTGGGTCTTTTGGGCTACTGGAGAGTGTATATCCCACACCTGGCACACATTCTGAAGCCCTTAAACCAGTTGGTATGAAAGGGCATCAGGTGGGACTGGGATGAGACATGGGCAGCTGCTTTTACTGGTGCTAAGCGAGCAGTCAGGACCATGCAGGCCTTGAGTGTAATGGACTCATCAAGGCCCTGTGAACTAGATGTTCATGTAACCAAAGATGCTTATAATGGGGCCTTTGGCAGAACCTTGATTGGACACCAAACTATTGGATTCTTGTCACAAGTATGGAAAGAAGCAGATGTTCTGTACACTTTGATAGAGAAGCAACTGGTTTCCATGTACCACAGAGTTCATCACTGGAACAGCTCTGACTAAGGTAATAACCACCTATCCCATCTCAGGGTGGGTGCAAGACTGGACCCAAAGGTATTGAGTGGCATGACACAGAAGCCCATACTGGCGGAAGGGGATGCATATTTACAGCAGCATAGCACCCTCTCTAATAGCCCCTTAAGTGGAGAACTCCAGTGCTTATTGGGGCCAGTGACATAAACCAGTGGAAAGCAGGAAGAATTTGCTTTTGAGCCATTCATAGCCAAGAGTCCTTATCAGGAGGCAAAAGCCCCTATACCTGAATATGTTTGGTATACATATAGTTCCAGTCATGGGCAGCCCCACAGTGGAGGGCTGTGGCTGTCCATCCTAAGACTGAGACAATATGGATGGAGGATGGAGAGGGGAAGAGCAGCCAACGGGTTGAGTTGTAGGCAATATGGCTTGTGGTCACCCAGGAGCCTTCCCCTATAGTTGTCTGCACTGACAGCTGGACCATTTGTCGGGGCTTGACCCTGTGGCTACCGACATGGTACCATGTGAACTGGATGCTTGGTCACTGGCCCCTTTGGGAACAAAAATTATGGCAAGACCTCTGGGCCTCTGGTCAGATTAAGACTGTTACCGTATATCATGTGACTGGCCACTTGCCTTTGGCATCCCCAGGGAGTGATGAAGCAGACACATTGGCCCAGGTGTGTTGGCTAGAAGGAAAGCCTGCTTCCGATATAGCCCAATGTTTACATCAGCGTTTGAAGCACATAGGGCAAAAGACAATGTGGGCTGTAGCCTGTTGGTGGGGCTTGCCGTTGACCTTTGAAGAAGTCAGCAAAGCCTGGAAGGAGTGCCTTGTGTGCTCTAAGAGGGACTTACACTGAATATCACAGCAACTAGGGGCAATAGTAAATGGGCTGATACCCCTTGTCAGGTGGCAGATAGGCTATATTGGGCCTCTGCCCATAACAGAAGAATATCGGTATGCCATTACTTGTGTGGACACGGCTACTGGACTGTTGGTTGCTTTTCCTGCACATCGTGCAGATCAGAAAACCACCAAGAGGGGCCTAGAGCATCTCTTTGCAGCTTATGGCTGGATGGAGGTGACTGAGAGTGATCAAGGGATCCACTTTACTGGACATGCATTACAATGATGGGTACAGTGATTAGTAATAAAGTGGAAGTTTCATGTACCATATTACCCTATTGGGCAGGCATGATAGAGAGGTACAGTGATTTATTGAAATCTGGCCTGAAGTCAGACACCAATAGTCTACAGGGCTGGTCAGTTCACTTGTGGACAGTGCTACAGTGTTTGAATGAGAAGCCCTGAAAAGGAGCCTTGAGCCCTGTGGACACATTAACACACCTTGCTGCCTCTCCTATACAACTGGATGTGCAAACCAAAGAGGATTTATTGAAGCCAGGGTATGTCCAGCAGAGCAACATCCTGCTGCCAGCCCCCACTGCATTAAACCTTGGAGTCTCTGTTGAGTGGATGTGGCCCTGGACATTTTGACACATGGACCAACAGTGGCTGGCCCTTCTGGCACCTTGGAGACAAATCCTGGAAGCTGGCCTCCTGTGTTCCTGGAGTAACAGCAGAGTGACCCCCAAAGATCACAGTAGTGTACCCAAAACATCTGGGAGGTAAGAGTATCTTATAGGGAAGTTTTGTTTTCCCTTTATGGCCAGTGCATGTACCTCCCATAGCTCCATCTGTAACTCCCACAGGGAGTGGGGTGAAAGTCTGGTATACTAGACCAGGACAAGATCCCATTCCTGCCACCATCCTATCACAGGACTGCTCTTTTGCATGCATTTTACCTGATGGACAAGATTTTCCTGAGTTGCTGTTATTAAAACATGTATCTTATTGTCCCTAAGGTTATTTTCTTCAACAGTCCCGATGGCCTAGACCTGTCCCCTGGCTGTAGCTGCTACAGAACGATTGTTCTGGACTCTCTACCTGTTCAGCTACTGACCTCCTGTGGAATGGGCTAGCTATGGACTAAATTTGCATAGGACTTTAAACTTAGCTGAATCCTCTGGCTTGAGA
Organism: Manis pentadactyla; assembly: GCF_030020395.1. Taxonomy (NCBI): domain Eukaryota; kingdom Metazoa; phylum Chordata; class Mammalia; order Pholidota; family Manidae; genus Manis; species Manis pentadactyla. The sequence continues at coordinate 29,387,086 of NC_080023.1, read as the reverse complement.
ATTATCATGATTTTATTGCTGTTGTTATTGTATGCCATTAGTCTGGTTACAGTGCCCCAGTTTTCTCACACAGGGGCCACTGGGGAAGATGGGGAGTGAATAGATTGTGAGGTGAGATTTGTGGAGTGGTGGGTTGTGGATAAAATTGCAATATTTCCAGAATCTCTCACCTGGCCTTAGTGCATCTCCATATCTACAGGTGTTTCCAAAGGGTGGAGAGAAGTAGTCCATCTCCATATCAATAGGTGATTACAAGGGGGAGTAAGGGCATATCTGGACTGGAAAGGTTGGGTGGGGTTCCCTCTTGTAGCTGGGTCTCAAGAGACATTGGCAAGCAGAAGTGGGTGACTGCTTGTAAGTAATAAATGGATTTCTCCCACTTTATTTCTCCCTTTGACTGATTTTGGTTTCAAAGGTATTTTGCCCATGCTGGGAAAATAGTTTCCCCCAGGAGTTACAAATACCCAACTCCCAGCTTTTCCCTGAGGAGTGAAGTGTTTGGTCCACACATGTAGCGCCCGATATTAAAGCTATCCTCTGAGAATGGGCTCCCAGACCATCTAGCTCTGATAGGCAATGGACTTTGCAGTTCACTAGTACCACTTGTGTATGGCAAACAAATAAAACCTTTTTTAAGTGAGCACTAAAGCACTCCCCAAGGCTACACATAAAATCATTTTGTATTTATGTGTTGACCAGGTTTCTCCTGCAAGACTCTTTCCTTGCAGCACTATTGACCATAACCAAGGTATTGAAAAAACCTAAGCATCCACAAGGGATGGATGGATAAAGAAGTGATGTTATGTTACATCTAAGATTAGATTACAAAAGACATTGTTGCTTCTGTCATGGTCAGTCTCTGTCCCTTAGACCATTCATTCTGTGGAAGCCAGTGGCCATGTCTTGATAATACTGTGTGAAGGGGCTTGCATAGTGAGGTGCTGAAAACTCTTTCCATCAATAATCTGCATGAGCCATCTTGGAACTGGATCTTCAAACACTAATTTAGTTTCTAGATGACTAAAGCCCTGACTAATGTCTTGACTGCAACATAAAAACCCTGCGTTAGAAACACTGAGAGAACTCACTTCCTCATTACTGACTCACAAAAATTGTGATAAATATTTATGTCTTTGCATTAAGGCACTAAGTATTGAGAGTAATCTGACACTCAGCAGTAGATAATAGAATCCATCAAGTATGAAAAATCATGGGTCACTCAAATTGTGTAGGGTGGAAATGAAATCAGATCATCAAATGAGAGTGAGAAGGATATGTCTACAGGAATGTTTTAAGAATCAGTTCAAACTGGTGGCCCGGAAGCTAAGTACATAAATTATTTTTAAATGGAAAAGATGAAAACTGGGACACTGGCCCAGTGGTAGAGATAGTTTTAGGGTCTTCTTGAATTTCTACATTAAATAGAATAGTAAAACACAAAACTCATGGACAACATCTATGATGAAGTTAGGTGATAAAATTCTCTCTTCAAATTAAACAATACAAGTGGGTGAAACATTACCAACAGCCACAAGACAAGCAAGATAGTAATCTCTTTGTGAGGGCAAGTAGGACAAAACCATGAGGCAAATGAGTGGCCCAAAGAATCCACAAATAACCAAATGATATTCAGTAGTAATTATGACAGACAGATTTAAGAACAACAGATGAAAGTGGTGGAGATTTTTGCCTGCTCCAACAGTGAGTAAGGTTTTGCTTTGTTTTGTTTTATTTATTTATTTGTAGTAAGAGCTGAAGCATTTGGAAGTATCTAGAAACTGAGTTGCCAGGACTTTTATAAGGTTCCACACTGGAGAGGTAGTTCTGGTGGAGTAATTAAAATAATGCAGAAGCAAAATCAAGCAGGAGAGATACAATAAAGATGAAGGAAAGAGAACGTCTAGATAAAAGTAGGGTAGGAGAACAGATCTCAGCAAACAAGTCATCGTTTTAGTGACATATAAAACCAGCCAGAAATATAGCTCTGTGGAATTAAAAAAAAATACCAAGTACTTTTAAAGATGCTTGGACTAAACTCATGCTAAAAAAGAGCAGCATAATGTTACAGAGCTCTAACCTTCAGAAGCAGAATAGTATTCCCACCAAAAGTGAAAGAGCAACAGAAGGGCATGCCCATTTTCCAGGTCAAAAGTGTAATCTGCTTTTCCTGAGGAACTGACCCATGACAAACTTTAGACAAACTAAATATCTAGAGAGACATTGACATATGTGTTGGAGGTAGAAATTAAATATACACTTATTTGTAGATTTACAATTAAATGGTGGTGAAAAATAAAGAGTGTAGTTGGTATTGACTGTATTCCCTATGAAGACCTGAGGGACAATAGGCATATGCTGTTCAAAAATATTTACCTGTTTTAATTATTAATGATTGGAAATGGTGATGTTAATATTGTTCCTCTCACACTGTTTTGTAAATACGTAACTTGGACAAAATAAATAACTAATTATGGAGTATTCTATAATTACCTAAATTCTTGAGCAAGAAACGAAGGAGATATGGAGGTAAAACAAAGGATGCTGAGTAAAAACTGTCCTGTTTGAATTAGAATTATCACCAGGGGCTCATGTGATTATGGTTTTGAAATCTCCTTTCCCACTACAAGTAATCAGCACTTCCACTCATAATCTTGCTCAAGGGATTAGGCTTGTGTTATAAGACTCGATTCAGCTACCAATTTGTGGGAAATTCAGAGGACAGAGGAAATCCCCTGAACTACACAGCGCACATATATGCAAAGCTCTACAAGCTAATAGCATTTATCAAATACATTTGAAAGAAAGGAATGGGGGAAACTATAATTTAAAAATACACAAAAGACATTTTGAAAAAAAATAAAAGATTAAACTATAGGTCTATGGATATACACTTTCATGACAAATCCTTAAAGGCATGCAAGTAAATCATGATTCTAGAAGTCTGGACAGTGTGCAGCGAATGGCGTCAGGGGTGACTTGGAAGCTTTACTGGCTGATCTAAGAAATGGTTATAAGAGTGTCCATGTTAACAATTCACTAAATTATATGTTTTTTGGTGTGTTTTTCTGTATCTGTGTTTTATTTTTACACTACAAAAGTTTAAAGAGAATGGATGATCAGCTGTGTCAAATGTTGCTCAAAGGTCCAGTAAAATGAGATATGAGAAATGAACTAGATTTAGTGAAGTGGGAGTCATATCTCTGGCATTTTTAATTACCTTATGGAAATTAATTTTTTTGAAAGGAACTTTTATAATTAAAACTTTACTGATATGTTTATATACTATACTGAAGTTAATGTAAGCCCATTGTGTACAGATGTTAAATACTGTGAGGTATAAAACATATTCCTTTATATAATTCCTCATACCTGACATTACCAAGCTTCATAACATTTATCTAAGTTCCCAAAGTGCATTTATCATAAAGTAAATATGATATTTACTTTTTAATTTAAACCATTACTTCAGTTAACAATATTAGTTTAAAAAGTCAAATATGTGAACAAATTTAAGCAAGCTTAAAAACTTTAATAAGCTTTATAACATTGACACTAAATCAGATACTGTTTATGAAATCATACTGGCTAGAACACTTAATAATTACTATCTAAATTTAGGAACTCTAAATATATTGTAAAATTTATAACCACAATTAGATGCAAAATCACAGTGAAAGAAAGCATAATGCTGTATGTAGAAGCTATAATTAGAGGAGCAGAATGTAGGTAGACAAAACAAATATGTTGAAACAAAGAGACAATATGACAACAAATGTGAAATTCTACCAGTAAGCGCCCGCACTACATCATTTCTAGGCAAAACAGTTCTAGAGCTTTAAAGTGTATCTACTTGAAAAACTTGTATAAAACAAAAGGTCATTTCACTGTCCTTGGTAAAAGAAAATAATTATTTCTATCATAAAATATGTTTTCTCTTTAATTTCTTCATAGATTCTGAATATATAGTGACCAATAACCATAATTTTCACAACAGGTGACTGGGCACTTAATAATCACTCTTTCTAAAGGCTCAGTGCTAATTTCTGAACAAATTGAGAACACAAATATGAAAATGGGTTCTCCTATTGTTAAATGTGTTCTATGTTCATTACTGTGTGCCCATTATTTTCTACAAAATAGATAAAAATGTCAATGAATATTTGAAATATATCAATAATAAAGTGAAAAATAAAGCAAATCTCTTTTTCCAGATTTGAATTGGTTCTACAAAGACTAAAATGTGAATGAACTTTCTAGAAATGGTACTACATGCAACTTGCCCATCTTTTCTGGAGGCTAATTTTCTTGTCATCTAGTCTTGAAAGAGTCATTTAATTTCACTGATTCACAGTTTCCTTATCTATAAGTAGAGATTAAAAAATCTAAAAACTATACTGTATGGTTCAGTGGAATTAAATATCATATTTAATACACTGACTATAGAGCCTGGAAGATAAGAAGTTCAGTAAGTTATTCTCCCTGTCACCAAAACCCTTCTGCTCCACCTACTTATGTTTAAAAAAGTTCATGCTTCTGTGAGATGGATTGCTTTTGCCCCACTCACATTTCATTGCATGTGCTGGAGTTCCATTGATATAACCCTTTTGGCCTTTGTCTAGAGGAATTGATATTAAGAATATGGTAAATCTGAGAAGAATGGACAGAGCACACTCTGCCCAGGATGTCTTCTTTATCTAGAATACTTTGCTCCTTGGCAGTTTGAGATCTCTTTGTTTGCTGGCAGCCTTTCCATGAGGAAAGGCTTGTCCTGGCCCAGCACTGCTTTATTTGTGTGGACACTTCTGTCTAAATTTGCAGTTCAATATTAGGAAATCTACTACCTGCAGATAAACTCCATCTCCTCCTCTCTTGCTGACTAGATTTCAGGGAGAGCATATGAGTACATCTTTGCCTGCCTTTGATTTGCATTTTCAACAAATTATTGCTGAATAAACAAATGAAGAAGCATATGAATTTAGGCATATTTGTAAGATCAAAGACTGCTAATTTGCATGCTTCAAACTGTGTCTAGTCTTTTATAAGCAAACTGCTATTCAGACATTATGTGCTAATAGCACAGGGTCCAAGGGAAGATCTTTGATTTTTCAGCACATGGATGATATTTTACAAATTTAACTGGTCTATTCAGAATAAGCCTATGCTATTCATTTATTCTTACACATATTAATTCATTTAACAAATATTTATTGAATACCTATGTGGGGAAGTTGGGGTTCCTATGGCCAGGATCCTCACTGAACTTAAACCACCTGATGCTGTAACTGGCCTGTTGCTAGGCTACCGTTTCCATACCTTTAGGCAATAAGCTATTATTGCACTATGCAGAGAGCTAGACCCAGAGCTCTGGGATGAGGCAGAGATGCTAATGCTCAACTTACCACCGGTAGAACAAGCCGAGTAATGAACCCTTTCACCCCAAAGAATGTTTGCTGCTATTTTCTTTGGTCACATTGGATCCATAGTGAACTTGCCAAGGGGCTGAAACCCATTGGCAAGACAACCTATTGCATTGTATAAATATATGTATATAAACAAAATAGCTTCTCTGTCCTCATGTGACATGCAGTCAAGGTCTAATGTGGATTTACCTCTTGTTAATATATTCAGTTATTCAGTACTGTACCCCTGTTGTATGATAGACAATAGACACTTTTGACACTGTCACCTTCTGTTCTTAATTAAATCATTTTCTGAAAACCATTTGAGGAAAGTATACTTCTTGTTACAGAGCTGCTATCTTATTTTGATTTTAGTTTTTTCCTTTACATTTTCTCCATTGCTGAGTAGGCAAACAGACCTTGAGGTCAGTGAGGAAAAAAGATAGTCAAGTCTGTTAAAATGACTGTTTTTTCTGGCTTTCAATGCTTATTAACCAGGTGTTATTAAGAATCAATTCTGTAACTCAGGCATCAACTCAACACAAAGCAGTCCCACCCTTACAAAGCTATATTTCCTCTCAAGTGACACTGAGTTCTCAATATATTTTTATAACCTTTGTACACTGGATACTAAATCAAAAATGTACTCACAGTTAAGTGTACAGGAAAATTATGTTTTCAAAATAATTTTATTTCAAATTATGTACAAATGGCTCTGCTACTTTCTAGCAGTTTATTTTGGCACATATTAGAATTGAAAGAGTTTCTGGAATTGTGTCATGTGATGATATTAACATTTAATTTGAATTAACAATCAAATTAATTTCATCAGTTATTGTCATTTTTGATGCACAAATGGTTATCTGAAATTCTTCTCCCAGGTACTTCTACTCTTTCATTTTTGTGCTAGCATATTTGTAAAACAATGTAATATGTTTTATATATCCTTTGCAATTTGATTTTTTTGTTTTTTCTGTCAGTAAGTGGAGCCTGTTTCCTCACTTCCTGAATGTGAGTGACTTTGTGATCTGCTTTAACCAATAGACTACAGCAGAACAATATTGTGCAGGTTCTGAATCTGGGCTTCAATAGACCTCCCAATTCTTTTGCTTTCCATCTGCATTGCTAACACCCAGGCAATCCTTCCAGAAGTGGAGAAATCACACAGAGCAGAGACGTCATTGCAAATGAGACCAGCTCAGACCAACCAGTCTCTAGGCAATCCAGCAGCTAACAAGAGTTATCTTAGTAAATGCAGCTGTGATCAGAACTGCCCGGGTAAAGCCAGCCCAGATTGCTAACAAAAAGAGTGGTGTACTAAACAAATAGTTGCTATCTTAAGCCACTAATTTGGGGGATGATTTGTTGTGCAGAAATAGTTAACCAATACAACCTTAGAATGTTGGCTGCTGGTAAGATTTTAGATTCTACTTCTGATGACAACAGAATGTATGTGATGATGTTCAATTCAGACAACATTTTCTTGTGTGGTACAATGTGGTCCTGTGACTTCTATCACTACCATGGACTAATGATTTAACAAGTCATTTTGACAGCCCAGATCACTATTCTGAGATCCATATCTCACTGCTGATGAAGAATTTTAGCTTGTTCATCTTATAGGTTTCTCATATTCATAAAGACACATTGTGAGTAGATATTATAAGGATACCCAAGCATAGTGATATTCCTAATTTTTCCACAATCCCTTACTCTCAAGTCAGTAACACCTTAAAACATTTGCATCATAGCACTCTATCATTCAGCTGTATGGAACTCAGTGTTAGGGACTCCAGAGATCAGGAGAGCAGTGACCACTTTTATTTGTCAGTGAAAGAAACATACACTTGTCAAGAAGAATGTAAGAAGGAATATGGGTCTCTGTGGATAGTCTGATGTTCTATCATATTGAGCTCTATTCCTAGGCCACACAGTGTGTGTTGCAAAATAATAAATGAAATGTAGCAGTAGGGATTGGCCCAACACAGGGAAAGAGTGTGAGTCAAAAAAGGGCAATGATGTTGATACAATATGAGTTTAGAGTTGTGGCTCCTAGAAACAGGTTGTATAACTATACTGGCATCAAGGGCAACTTTAAAAGCAAAAAAGGCACTCTGTGATTGTCACTGTATCACCGGTTCTAAATTTGGCATTGAAGCCCAGAATTCTGAGCCCCATCAGATGAGTAGATATAGTTGCTGATACTCTATTTTCCTAGTCAGGATTAGATAAAAAAAAAAACAAAAAAAAAACAACAACTTAGATTTCAGGTGGATCAAGTTTCTGGGAAAAACAAAGTAGAGAAAACTAAGTAGAGGTGACTAACTCTGTTCCAGCCAAAACTAATTCATTTTTGTTCCCTTAAATGTACCCATGGTTCTACATTTACACGCATGTGTTCATGCGTTCTGTCTCACCTCATGAGCTCCTTCTACCCATTTCAATGGTGAAATTCCTAGTCATGTCTCATTCTACTTCCTCCAAATAGTTAAACCGTAATACAACTACTTCCTCGTACATTTATTTCCACTTTATCACATATGTTTTGTAACAATTTGTATATTTTTTTGAAGCAGAGACTAGTATAAAAAATAGCAACTTTAGCATAATAGATGTCTTATACACATCTTGAATAAGCATCATGTTGTCAATACTATTAAAGAAAACATGTTTACAGAACAAATATGTCATTTTTTATCTCCTTTTTAATAAATATATCTCTGACAAAATAAATGCAGCATATTCTAACAATTGTGTATACAAAATACTTTAATGATTAACCCTCAGCAATCAACCTTCATGTATCACAAGTAAAATTCTAGTTTCCTAAAGTGTGAGGAGTTGCTAAGCTTGTGAAACAGAGGGTGAGATAGTAGCTAGGTTATAACTGTCATCCTTTTAAATACAATAGGTGGATAAATAATAGGTGATTTAGATTGTAAATGCCACTTGAAAATGCTAGTAGCATTTGTTAAAAGATTTTCCTGATACCTAAGGAAGCATTTTAATAATAATAATAAAAAAGCACTTTCCTTGGATTCCATATGTCCCATAGTGAAATGTTAAATGTTGACGAAAAATTTATAAATTTCAGCTTTTAGTAATTTTTCAATGCATTAGAAGCAGTAAAAGCTAATAGCTCCTTTTTAAATATCATACAGAACCTTTCTACAAGAAAATTCAATAGGTTTTGGAAAAGGAAGAAAAAATGCTTTTATTAAAATCTATTACATATGCAAAATATAAGGAATTTACTTAAAAATGCTTTATAAATCACTTTATATGTAACCTTTTCATTTCTCAACTTAGAAACATGATCATCTGTTACCTATCAATTTATTTGACAGTTTAATATATTCAACCTGGACTTGGTTTTTTAACTGGCATTTTTCTGTCTCAAGCATATATGTAATTAATAGCTTTATGCACATCTAAAATTTGAAAATGAGTAGAAACCCATATTCTGTGAATCTAAAACAGCTTTAAAAAGTAAAGTCTTATATAAAAAGGGAGTTTAAAATCAGAACGTGTAAATAAAAAGCCTCAACAAACTGATCTTTCTTATTTTTGAATGTCAATTCTACCGCCAATTGCATTGAGTTTAACCTCCTCAGTATTAATTTTTGTTTCACTCTTGTGGAATGTTCTTTTAGAGATTAGTTAGGAAATAATAGATTTTTTTCTGAGAAAAAGCCAACTTTACTGAAGGAAATACCTTGCATCTCCCCAAACTAAAATTCTCTGGTTTAACAACGTGAGTAATATGTGTTGTGTTTCAAAACTTCTTAAGTTAAATTTCAATAGGTAAAGTACTTACTGACATTTTAACATGACAATTAGTAAATAGAAAATGACAAATAGAGAAACTCTAATTATTAGCTGTTACTATTATTTTTTGGGGGGATGATATATATGACATTGAAAATTTGATTCAATGTTCTTACCATTGATGTGACATTTAGAATAATATCAGTAAATTCTAGTTACATTAGGAAACACAGAATTCATTTAACTTGAAACTTCAAGTAATAGAATCATCTCAATGGTGGGGGAGGTAGTAAAGTTTAATTTGTCAGATTAGCATACAATTTAGCTTTGTATTTAAATGAAATAATTTTACCATACCTAGGAAGAATATGAGAATGAATGATTAATGATACTGTATTACAGATTTGGCTTTACTAAGTGAACTAATACAAAATAGTTTCATCTCTCTTTTCCAAATAATTGAAGAATTCAGACATTTTCCATAGGAAATATTTTTCTTTTCATTTTGTTTCTTTCTTGAGGGGTTTTGATAGTGTAATAGAGTTTAAAAATATTTGTGGGAAAAAGAATATGGTTAAAATGACCTAAATTTTCAGTATGCTTATTGTGTATTTTTTCTTGTTTTTTTCCTTTTAAGGAAAAATACCATATGATTTAACTGAATTTCAGAATTTTCAGTCTGTGCATATGACCTGACTTGACTGCCTACATTCCAAAATGTAAATTTTGTTAATCATTGCCCCTCTCCCCACCATAGTATCACCTTGATCTTTCTAAATTTTTTGACAATTTATCAACTCTTTGAGCTTTGATTTCTGGGCTAACATAGAATATTAAAACAATTTTTATTTTCTCATTTTTATCTATATAAAATTTCATTATACTTTTTGAAAACCTTATTTGAAAATTTAAGTCATTCATTTTCTAGTTCAAAACTTGAATCCCTCAGGAATTGCAACTAGTATTAAGTTTCTAAGGTTCAATTTAGTAAATACTCTTGTCTTTATATCATGATAATTTTGAAGTGAACAGAAGAGCCAACATATAGCTGGTCCTAATATATGTTACCATAATTCTAGAAAATATATTGCTAGGACTGTCTCCTTTGCTATTTACCCATTCCCATGTATAAATTTTAGGTAGAAAAATAAATATGAATGAGTGGATGGAAAATAAGGCCAGCAAAGCCCTCTAAAAGGGACTCAAAGAATTAACCAGATAAAACTAGAGAGCCAGAAAGGACTCACAGAGTTAATGAATTAATTAGTTCAAGTTTTAAAAACCAAGAGCAACTTGGAATATCCAGATATTCCCCAGATAAAGAAAAGTATCTGAAGTATAGCCTGTGTCTTCATTGTACCAAATAGACCATGGCATTTTAAAATCTACTTAGCCTGAAAAAGGCCCAACTTATTTTTAACTTAACCTATATGCTGTTTTTCCTCCTCTTCCAGCCCCTTAATCAAGTAACTTTGTAACCAGGGCAAGAGACAGACCTCTGGAGTGTAAATAAACCTATGTGGACAAAGAATGCTGGGATCTGGACCAACATAACCATATAAATAACCTTATTCTTAAAACAAAACTTAAAAATAATTATGAATCACCTGTATACATCATGCCTGATGCTGACCCTCACTCAAAAAACCCTATAAAACCCCAGACCCTAAATCCTAAGTGAGCCTCCTCTCTGAGATTGCCTGCACTCACCTTTCTTTGAGTGTGTCACTCTTTCTGTTTTACCCCAGATAAGTAGGGAGGGGCTACTGAGAGCTCTAATTTGGGCTTGCAAGTTCCCATCGCCTGGGTGACCTGATGGAACTGCAGCTGTATGACATGCTCTTTAGTAACCTACCCGAAAATCTCCTTTCCTTTCCTTTAGGAAGCTATCAGAATATAATCTCACTCCAACTAGTGCTCTGCAGCTCCCCTAAATCCTGGGGAGGAGGCGACTTGGTTCCTATGCTGTGCAGATTCAAGCAGACACTGGATGCCAGGTAAGCCTGGCTTTAGGAGTTGGCAAGGGATCTGCCCAATGCTGAGCAGGAGTTCAATAAGCTTCACCCTTCTTCCCTCTGTTTTTCCTTCCTCTCTATTCAAGTAAACCTGCCTTTGTGTACCGTGACTATGGCCCATTCCTCCCTTGGAGTGTATTCAAATAAAACTTTAACTCTGCTTCACTCCTGCGTCTCTCACCTTCAGTTTTTTTGTTGTGGTTGGGACAAGAACCAAGGAGAATAAACTCAACCCCTGACATAAACATGTAAGTAGTGTGAGTTTGTGTACGTATGATATCAGCTACTCTTAGGAAACATTTACTATGTGCCAGAAATTGTAGGAATTTTATAAGTATTAACAAATGTGATCCACTTAATCTCTTAAGTAAATACACTTCCCACTATTTTACAGAAAAGTGAATTGAGGCTTGGAAACATTAATTGACTAGCGAGATCACACAGTGTTATCTTTCCATTCACTACCTACCATCTCCCAGAGTTTACTCCATTTTAGTCAACTGCTTATTCTTTTAACATATGTAGTTGAAAGCATTTATTTGAGTCCTTAAAGACATGTCAGATCCTTTAAGAAAAGCATGTAAGATTTCTGCTGGGCTGGAGGAGGAATTGGGTCCTTAGGAAGAATAAAACAAGTGAACAAACCATCTGGAGAAAGCTTAGGGGTATCTTACCACAAAGATTCTTGTGCATTCTAATAGAGTTAAAGCAGCGCTTACAGAGAAACAGCAAAACAATACACAAAACACCTGACTCAGTGGGCACTTCTGTAGAGATCCGTGAGAACAGTGCCATCACTCCTCCCTGTGACTCTCTCAGCACTGATGTACTATTGGCACCTGGTAGTCTATATTGTCAGCATACAGTTCAGTCATAGATTTCCTATATTCAAATATTTTTAGTTCTATAATTTAGGTTTTCACTATTTACATAACTAGGGTAGTGTTGGCTCAATGTGGCTCTGGTCATTTCCTTAAGGTTTAGTCTATTACGTAGTGCCTCACTCAAAGTGAATGACATTGGTATAGCTGCATCACTTGGTTATTTTAAAGTAGAAGGTGAGAATTAAAATGGGCACTCAATTAGCTTGATCCTCTTTGTTGATATAAGTTGCTATTTTTTGTATAACTGATATAATGATATATATCTTTGTATAACCAATATAATGACTCTTAATTACTTAGTTTCATTAAAAAAATTTCAGCATACCAACATTGAACCAAAAGCCATGTTACATATTCAGAGCAGGTCCCCAGTAAATATTTACTGAATGAGTGAATAACAAACAAATCGATCAATAAGCCAGGCATTGATGTGAACTCCCACTTTGTTATGTTGGAGGGTGAGAACTAAGATCCGTGGTCTATTAGCTTTATCCCCTTTTTTGATACCATTTGCTATTTTTATATATTAGTCTAATGAGTTAGTTTCATCAAAAAAAATCAGCACACCAACATCAAACTAAAAACCTTTTTACATATTGGAAGCTCAAAACTCATAAGCTCCTATTTGGTCTTGGGAGATTTTGAAATCTGGGGGTGGAGACAAAATATGTAAATCACAGCTTACACTTGTGTGACTGGTGCTATAACAAGGTAAACAGAGTAAAATGGGAATAAAGAAATAACATCTAGAGAATTCTAGCTCTTTTGACAAAAAGTATTGGAAAATTTGGCTGACTTGAGCCCTTTAGGATGAGTGAGAGGAAATCATAGAATAGGAAAGAATAAGGCAGAGAGATAGCAAACCACACAGCTTGATCTGTAAGAATTCTGGAAAAACTGAAATGGTTGGGGTTTGAGCATTTGAAAGACACACAAAATTACAGAAGAAATAAAGACAGTGGTCCTGGAATATTTTCTGTGCTAGCTTGGCTAATGGTGTGTTTGAACTTTATCTTGAAGGCCTCGGGGACAGCAAAGGCATTGTTTGAAAATGAAATATTATGTTAAGCTTTATAAAGATGATAAATTACTTCAAACAGGTATTTCATGAAGGAATTAAGATGCCAAAATAATACCCAATAACTATCAGTGGAAATGTGAATGATGTTACAAGAATTCTGGTTATTACCAAAATGTTATCATTCCATTAAAATCTTACTAATCAAGAATGTGCTCCCTGCACAATACTGAAAGCAGGGTGCACCCATGAAATTGAGGATCAGCAAGGTATTGTTACCGAATGCAATTTTCTCCTTGTGTTGTGAATCTGTAATTTGTCATTTAGATCAAAAAGAGGAAATTTAGTTAGTAAGGAATCTGATAATTTGGGGAACTCAATTCTCTCCTATATTCATTTTCCAGTTTCTTGCTTCAAAGAATATCTGTTACTTCACAAGCCTGTTTAAAGCATTAATATTCTTAAAACCTATTCATAATAGAATATGTAGATGGCCTCTGAAGCAATCTACCACATTCAAACTCAACATTCATATTAATTTTCTCAAGACTCTTGAACACTTTATAGTGCTAATTATGTCTATTAATGTGTCATTTGCTTTGAAATGATACGTATGTTTTCTTCTAAAATAGAAATCCTTAATTTTGCTTAGCAGAGTTCTATTTCAGTGAGCCTTTCTGATCTAATGACTCTGATTTCTCTTGGACATAATAGGTTTAATTGTACAATGAATAGTAACACATATGTTTAATGCAGATAACTGGCTGCTTATCAAATTGGTTCTAATTAGACATTTTTGCATTATGGGATTAATATGAGCGCTGACAGGGCAGGACACACAAAGCGTGTGAATTTTCCAAGTGAGAATTTTCCATTGGTAAAGATAGCATTTTCTATTTCACACTAGCTTTGTGCCATTTGCCAAGCTAATGACCACAGGTGCACAAGTGGATCTTGATAATACTTGCTCAGCAAACAAATATGGGGAGATTATGCTGGAAAATAACAGATATTTGAGAGAAAAATATTTAAAATTGTGACATTCTCTTCCATATAGTTCTTCTTCTAAATAGATACATAAAGAGATGGGAAATATCCCAAGTCATAGGTTCCAGTGTTAAACTGAACTTATTGGTATAAACGATGTCTTTACCAGCTTGCTGCATAATGCTAGCATGAGGAGGATGCTGGCTGATCCATCTCCATGATTTCCCCATTTCTTCTCACTCATCCATTTTCTTTTTTATGTAATGAAAGTTAAACATCAGGATTCCTGATTAAGGGATAGTAACATAAATACAAAGATAAATTAGTTTTCCAAAATGTATGTTTTATCTTAAAGCAGTACTTCCAATTATATGTGTAAATTTTTTCCTTATATCATGTCAGATTAAGATATGCTTCTACTTTAGCTGAAGAACTGAATATCCCATTCATTTTTATTAAAAATAATCACTGTGCAGCCTAACTTTCCTTTGTGTAAAACTCAATTTGCCTTCATCATGTGCATAAAACCACTTATTCATCTCCATTATGACTTTTACCAAAATTTCCTTGCAATTGTCTTTCCAACATAACATCTAGAAGATAAATGATGAATTCTTAAATTACCTATGTAGAGTGTGTGTCATGTCAGCAGGTGCAAATGGCCAAGCAGACCTGAACCCAGGTGTACTAAAGCATCTTGGGCTGGGGCAACCTCACAGAAGCAGTATCACACGTGTATGGGCCACTCATTACACATTATCATTGGAGAATTTCACAGGTACTTGGAAGGGCCAGACAGCACACTTAAAAAGGAACCCCAATTTTTCACTGTGAGACTTTAAAGCTGCATCATCAGGGAAAAACTGACCCTATCTCTGGCGTCATCAAGGGTCAGTGCTAATATAATAATAAAATACACAGAATTGGCTTTAGCTCTATTCTGCCAGACCAACATCGTTCCTACCTGTGCTATAATCTAGGGGCTGATTTCAAGTATCTATGCAGCTGTTTGGTGGGGCATTATTTGCTATATCTCTGTTTATGACTGGGAAACGTCTGTCCCTCACTCCTCCCCTACTGATGGAGACTGGGCTAGGAAAGAGTGGTGGTCCAAGCTTTGTAGTTAACCAGAGTTGATTGTTTTAACACCGTGTATAGCTTGTTCTTATGTTCCTCTACAGGAAGCCAATTCCTTTCCTGGGAACCCACTTAAAAAGGGATCGATATAAGAGAAATGTTTCCTTTCCACTGAGTAACATACTATCTGTATAAATTATGTAATACTGCACAGACTATTTATATTAAATAGTCAGTAAAAATTACTTAAAAATAAGTAAGAATGAAGAAAACCAGTTGTTTCATCTAAATTGTCAGTTCTCCTATAACCATTTATCAAATAGTCTATTCAAAGTAATCTATTCATTTTATATTGCCTCTTCTGCCAAATGCGAAGTTCCTATATATGTATAGAGATGTTTCTTTGTTTCTATCATATTCCATTGGTTCATTGACCTAATTCTGTGTCAACACCACAAGCTAAGGTAGTAGAACATTTAATTATTCATACTGCATGAAAGAAAATTAAATAATGTTCTTTAAAAGCTTCTTGAATGATGTGTTATGCACACATGCTGTGCACAGGCAAAACAACAGTAAAAGTTCAAATTTATTGAGGAAAATGATGACACTGGTAAGCATTACAAAGCATTAATGTCGTTTCTCAAATATGTAACACATTATTCTCTAAAATAACAGTGTCTACTCCCTTTCTCCACAAAATTTTAGATTGTAACCCATTGCCTACAAAAACTTAATGAGTTATTATTGTTCTTCATTAAGAAAACATCAGAAGATGCCTTAGGATAACTGCATTTATATATGAATTACATTAAACAAAATAAATCTGGAAAGTTCAGAGCTACAAATACAAATGGGCTAAAGAAGAGAATTTGCTTCTGCAGGAGAAAAAAATACCTTTATTTGACAAAACTTATGGTTCTAGAAATGAGAGAAAAGTATGCTGTGAGGAAGATTGGAAGAGAGAATATAAGTTGGTAAATCAAGCAAGTGATGACCATGTATGTGACAATTTTAACAGGATAGTTATGAATAGTGAAGTGTTAAATATTATGATACCCATTGCACACTCTGAACTCATCATAAGTCATTTGATTACTCAAGAGTTCTTCAACAAAGTCTAGCATATAAATCAATACACTGCTTTATTTCCATTTTTCAAGAAACTCTTGCTATGAAAATATAAAAGAAGCATAATGAAACCATCTTTCATAAAGTATTTTGATTTACATTCTGGGACTCGTGTTTAATCTGGAGCACAGGTAATGAATACTTTGACGCCATCACGCTGACATGGCCTGGGGTAGAGAACATACAGAAAACAAATAAATTACAATTTTGTGAAGTTCAATGGTGCCAGAATATGGTATTCTTTAGTGGTAGGCATTGATGAACATTATTCATATGCTCTTAACAATATAATCACATGGTCACAGTTAACTTTACTCTAGATAAACATGTAAGAGCCATTGGAGTGGCAGAAAAGGGAGACATTTAGTTGATAGAAAATAAAACTAAGAAGAGTATGAACAAGGCTGCTGAAAGTTGTAATGAAAATGAGAGGATGATTTGATAAAAGAAGTAGATAACCAAATGGCTTTGGTAGCAATTAGTTGGGGCAGCTGTTATTTTTTTGTTGGTTTGGACCAATTTTGTCCAAATTTGCTTATAAGGTGTATCATTATTAAATACAGTTATAGTGCGTGAATATACACACCCAAAAGAAACATACAATAGGACTGACACATATTACTTTTTCACCTGAAAGGGAAAAGTCCATCAACAATTGCAAGGACATCTGAGTCTAAAGTGTAATGCAGCAACAAAATGCAATGTTAAATGTGTGTGGGAAAAATATCTTCGTCTGTGAATTTCTACATCAAAAGCTTGTATAAGACATATGAGACAGGTTTTCTCTGTGTAGCTAAGCATCTACTTAGATAGTTGCAAATAATATAATCTTGGTAAAAAGAAGCTGTTATAATTTAAACTGCTTTAAGAGAAGAGTGACCAAGATATACTATGGAAAAAAAGGACCATAGAAAGTGGTTGTTCTTCCATGGTTGTTTATCCTGATGAAAGGAGTAATAAATAGAATATATGTTATTGACATCATTAACATGTAAATAGAAATATATAAAAAAATAAATAAAAATACAAGCTCTTTTTTTGTAATAGACTAGATTTACCAACTGAAAGAAGAACTTAGGTTATCTATTCAACATAAAGGAAAGGTCAACATAACCTTCAGAAATGAAATTAGAAAAGTACTTTTGAATTTGACTGAAATACTACAGCAATTGCAAACAGAAGGATGATAAATTAGGTCTCTTAAATCTAAGTGCTGCAATTATAAGATTCTCAGAACAGTTTTAAATGATAGATTTAATGTTCTGCTACATAGGAGACAAAATAAAAGCACTCAGCTAGCAAAGCTTTTCCACATCGAATTTCCTTTTCCTTTTTCAAAAAAGGATTGACAATAAGAACAGTGATCCCTGAGGACAGTTTGGAAACATTATAATATCTGAAATGGTTTTTGAATTTCAAAGAATAAATTTTGGAAAAGAAAATGTGCATAGGTTATTTAACACAATGAATGTCAAGGTTTGTTTCCATATTGGAACATGCATCAAAAATTGAAGTTTTATCATACATCCATTGGGGTTTGATGCTAGAGAACTGCAAAAAAAAAATGTGAAAATTAGACTAAAGTTGAAAAGGAGTTCCACTTCCTAGGAGAATTTGGCTTCCTTAGACTTTGAAAGTAAGGCAACAAAACTGTGATTCAAAGTAGTGATATCAAGAATATTTGTTCCAATAATCAAAATAACATAATATCAGTTATATAATAATGTTTATGCATAGATTTTATGAAACCACTGCTAAAAAGGACTTGGATGCTTGTCAAACACATAGATCATTCAAGCTAAACTTTGCCCAGAATTTTTCATTGTTCTCCAAAATTTGTTTATACACACACACACACACACACACACACACACACACACGTGTGTGTGTGTGATATAAGGTATGAGAATATAACACTATGTAGGTTTCAAAACATTGCATTTGGAGAAAATAAAATGTGTTCAATTATGGTAGGAATCACAAAGAGAACTTGATTAACAGTCATACAATCTGTAGTACTATGGGCATAGGAGAGAAATTTTGAGTTCATATACAGGAATTGTTTTCTGAGAAGTGGACATTGTCTCAAACATTTCATTGAAAATGTCTTTTCCCCAAACAAACAAAAAGATACTGTCTTAATCCAGGGAGATTTGGGTTTCTTGCTCTTCAAAATAGATTAAATAGAATACCCTACTAGAATTAAGTTCTATTAAGTTTATTAATGTTTAGGACATTATGAAAAGTCTTAAGAGCACTGGAGATTGTTTAATTATTGGAAAATTTTGATCTTATTTAAAAAAAAATTTGGTTACTTAGGTTTTCACTAATACCAAAAGTCAGCAGTGCCCAGATATTATAATTTATAGGAAGTTGTGTAGACAGCTAAATGTTAAGGAACGTTTCAAAAAAGATTTTAAACAGGTGCTAGTTTTAAGTATAAAAAGTTCCCCACTGAAAAGGATTCACTTTTCTTTCAAATATCCATTTCCTAACATTTGTTATATCACTGAATTACAGAGATGAATGGAAAACTAAGCATAACTTGAGTCAACAAATCCCTCCCAAAGTATCAGAAAATAACTAAAATTCATAGAAACCTTGAAAATAATGCTGACTCACTCTTTAAATAATGCTTTTATAATTACATATATAACACGATTTATAAAGATCAGTATCATCCCCTCATACCCATACTTTCATCCAGATTTAGCCTTGCCACTTTTTCGTGGAGCAGTGTAGCAGTTGCATAAATTTCCTAAGTACCTTTTATCAATGGAGCTCTTTTTAAAGATAGGGTAACCAAACTCCTTTGGCTGTATTAGGCAGCTGTTTTAACTAATTTATATATTGTAATGAAAAAGCTAAAATTCAATTCAATCAAACAGATTATTATTAAGTCATTCATATAAACAACAAATTCTAGACGGAATATTCAAGGAATTAACAACCTAAGGAAAGTAGACAAATGTATTTTTAAATGATATATGTTACAATGCATTCCCCCCCAAACAAAAACAGTGTAAGTTCCTAGCTTATCACACACTATTATTTACCCAGTGAGGAATAATTGAATTTCTTCCTTGCCTTTTACTCTTTAACAACATTGCTTTAAAATACTCAGAAGTGTAATGAATATTTCTGAAGTTGCATTTTTTCAAGCCAATTATATCTTGCTAATCATTACATTTACATGATTAGGTGTGACTCTTTTCTCTTTTTCTTCCCTTTGTTCCTTGCCACTTTTAGTATATATATATATATATATATATATATACACATTTTTTTGGTGTTAATATGTTTTGATCTTCTATTCTTGGCTGTTCTACAGTTTCTCAAAAGACTTTTACAAATTTTGGTCATTTCTCAATAATTTAACATGATATTTCTATTGACACATAAAATTTTCCAAGAATTTTTCAGAACAATTAAATTAAGTTCCAGGTGAAATGGTTATAAACAGTTACTCTGCTCTTGTCCTCTACCTTTGTTAACAATGGACGATCAACAAGTTGCTTTTCACAATATCTCCTGCATGCCTATTAGGTTTTTGCTACTTGGTTGCTTACATTAAAACCATTCTTGACCTTGGCTGTGTGTGGTTCAGAACATATTTAGAAACAAAATATTTGATATCAGCTGTCAAAAAAGTATAGGAGGTTGCAAAGCCAGGCTGATACAAATACCCAGAATTAGAGAGAAAATATAATGTAATGAAATTAGATCAAATAAACCCATTGTGAATAAAATGAGAGTTTCTGTGGCCAGGATTCTCACCTGCCCCTGGTTGACTAGCTCACTGCACACCTGTGGCCAATACATGGCTGTTGACTCTATATAAAGAGCTCCGTCCAGCACTCTGGGCATGAAACGGTGACACGGCTTCAAGTCTGCAGGATAGCAGAGCAGAGGCTGGAGTTGAGGCAGCACCGAGGACAGAGGCCCAGAGGACGGCTGTGCAGTCAGAGGGGCCCAAGGGCAGAGACGGGCTTGCTGCATACAGACTCACTTTGAGTGAATGGGATTTTAGTGACTGACCTGCCACTGTGAGAATAAAGTTGGGTATAACCCTTTCACCCCAAGAACATTTTGCTGTCAATTTCTTCGGTCACACTGAATCCATAGCGAACTTGCCTGGGGCTGAAACCCATGGGCAAAACAACTGGTGTAGTTGGCAGGATTCATTGTTGACCAAGGAAAAAGACAGGCTGCCCTTATGGGAGGGGTGCTTCAGCGGGCTGCCCCTGTGAATGGGGAGACAGTGGATTGTCCCCCAATGGGTATGTGGTCTGAGGTGGCTGGCCTCCTAGAGGACTGGGCCATACCCCAGGACTGGAGGCAAGTGGAGGTGACACCTGTGGCAGGAGGGGTGGCCCTTGGTATAGTAAGTAGATCCTTTGAGAAACAGAATGCCTGTGAGGCAGTGGGGACTGTGGGTTGGCTGCTTCTCACAGTCTTAAAAAGGTCTACAGATGAGAACCAAGAAATGGCGGCATGAGAACGTGAGCTGCAAACTTCTGTGGATCCCCTGAGGAAGGAGATGGCATTGATGCGGGAGGAGGCAGCATGAGAGCGCTGGCAGCAAGGTGCCATTGAAGATGAGACGGGAGCGCTGCCAGGTGTTCTGAAGGTGGAAGAGGCCATCAAGGAAAAAGATAAACTCCTAAGGGAAGCACAGGCAGAGGTGGCATGAGAATGTCGGCTGCCAAGCATTGAAGTGAAGGTAAGAGACCTTCTAAAGACTGAGCTGGCATTGTTGCGAAGCACTGTAGCAGAGGAGGCACTTGAGGGAGTGGAGAGAAAGGTGCCATCAGCCCCAGAAATGGAGGAGCTGGGGAAGGATGAAGGGGTGGTGCCAGAGGCACTGGCCCCTCCTGTATTGAAAGCATGCCCAGTGGTTGTAAAGAAAATAAAGACCCAGCAGCTGAAAGTTCCCCAAGGAGAGGAGCAGCCCCCACCCCAGGTTGTGGCGCACTTCATGGTTCACCCATATACTCAGGCTGAGCTGGTGACTGTGGGACTTAGG
Organism: Manis pentadactyla; assembly: GCF_030020395.1. NCBI lineage: Eukaryota > Metazoa > Chordata > Mammalia > Pholidota > Manidae > Manis > Manis pentadactyla. The sequence continues at coordinate 29,365,781 of NC_080023.1, read as the reverse complement.
GGTGGATGGAATTGTTCTGTCAGGATCAGAGATGGGAAAGGTGTCTTCCCTGACAGTGCAGACCGCTTTGAGGCAGGGATTACAAAATGCAAGGTGACATGTACAGTAGCTGAAGCAATGAGAATCCAGAAAGAAATAAGACCTGTTACTCCAGGAGGAATTTGAGGGGCCTCATGAGGGTAACAAGGACCCAGATGTGGGTTGATTTGATACGGGTGGGAGTAGATGGAAGGAAATTAGATGGGAAGCCAAATAGGATCTTACTGGAGCTATGGCAACAGCTGAAACCAGAGCAGCAGTTCCAGTCATTAAGACCAAAGAGGCAGAGGTCAGAGACAGAGCCACGAGTCCAGCTGTGTGTCTGCAAGACTTTTTGCTGGAGAGGCTGGAGAACAATGTTCGAGCTTCCTTGCACAGGGACCACTGCAGAGGACTAAGGGTGCACAGATTGAGAGGAGAGAATCCTGGAGGGGTGGAGTATGCATAATATGAGAGTTCCTGTGGCCAGGATTCTCACCTGGCCCTGGTTAACTAGCTCACTGCACACCTGTGGGCAATACATGGCTGTTGACTCTATATAAAGAGCTCCGTCCAGCACTCTGGGCATGAAACGGTGACACGGCTTCAAGTCTGCAGGAGAGCAGAGCAGAAGCTGGAGTGGTGGCAGCACCAAGTACAGAGGCCTAGAGGACAGCTGTGTGGGATGGCTGTGCAGAGAGGCACGGAGGATGGCTGTACGGGCAGAAGGGCCCAGAGGCAGAGACCCGCTTGCTGCATGCAGACTCGCTGTGAGTGAACAGGATTTTAGTGACTGATCTGCCACCTGGAAGTAAAGTTGGGTATAACCCTTTCACCCTAAGAACATTTTGCTGTCAATTTCTTTGGTCACATTGAATCTATAGCATACTTGCCCGGGGCTGCAGCCCATTGGCAAGACACTCATATGATCTGAATTTATACAGTCTATAAAAACAGGATTGTAACTGTAAACGTTGAGTTCAGCTTCTACCTGATTCAGCCAATACACTGAAAGACAGACTTCAAAGCAGAGAAAACTTTATGCAACAAGGTGGCAGGTTGGAAGATGGGATAACTATTGTCCTAAAAGCCCATCTTAATTCAGGGTTGATTTCAAGCTCTTTTTATGCTGGTTAAAGAGGGAGTGGGAGGGGTGTCCGGAGGTGACATAACTGCGGACATCCGGACTCAGCGAGGGTCTGAGGAGGTCGTGCTCCCATCCTTGGCGAGCTGACTCCTGTCCACACAGGTCCTGTGATGACGTTCCTACACATTCTTGGTAGGACAGTTTTCTCATCTCTCAAGCTGTAAGCAAAATTATTAACAAGCCAGAGCTGCGTTTATTCTTGGACATCTAAAAGGGAGTGTTGATTAAGGTTCTTGTGGTAACTCAGGTTTTTCTTGGTTTTGTCTTCACACTGCTTCTCTCTCTAAACTCCACAAATAAAACAGACAATGTTGTCCTGTCTGTCCAGTTTTCCTTGTCTTGTTCTTCGCTGCCTGCAAGGAGCTTGAGACCAGCTTTTAACTCCCTCAGGATCGGTTACAAGATTACACTCATAAGTAGCATTTTCTCTGTTCTAGGCACTGTTTAAGTGTTTTACCTATATTAACTCATTAAATTATCATAGCAACCCTATAGTGAAAATGAAATTATCATCCCTATTTTGGAGATTAGGCCCAAGACTGTAGAATAATTTTTCGGAATTCCCATAGATAAGTAAGTGTCAGAGTTGTGCTTTGGTGTAGACGCCAGGCTCCAAATCTTGGAACTCTCCAAAGCTAGGCAACACATGCAGGAAAAATGGAGGCTTTCGAATGTCAAGTTAAATAATAAGAAATTATTAGCTACACTAGCAAATGTTTCTAGATAAGAATATAACTTCATGATATATTTGTACAAAACTAACTATTTTTGGATAAGATTTTGATGAGAATATATAACACCAGGTTAAGAGAATTCAACATGGTAATTAAATCCTAGTGAAGACAAGACGAGAAGTAGAAATCTGTTACTTTATTTTAGGGAAATGCAATGCTGAACTAGTGTGGGACAATGCCAGAGGGAATAATTGTAAAGTACATTGTGTGTGTAAGCTTTTGAAATAATCTCACTTTCTCCAAGGGACACAGAGACAAATGGATTTTATTGTTTTCCAAAAAACAAGTCATATGCAAAACAACTTTAACAGCTGATTAGGAATTATAATAGGGTAGATAAAGTATATATATATATACAATTTTAAGTAAGAAAGGAGATATTTCTCTTTTAATAACAAACTATAAATGCTAGAAGGGATGAGAATTGAAGGTCACAGGATAGATTTATTTATAGTGCTTTCTTACAGGAGGAAATAGTTTGGACAAAGTTCTAGGGTAAGAACAACTCTGAAAATTGCCTTTAAAGAAGCAAAGTGTTCCTGAAGTAGTTTGTCCTTTTGGATTTGAACATACTGATTTTTCAGAATGAATTGTTAAATCAGCACTTCATCTACCCCAAAGGAGAAGCCTGATAAATCTGCATTATGCTTTGAGGAAAAAGCACTACCAAGCCCTTGTATAAGCTTTCAAAGTAGCTATTTCTAGTAACAGGTCAGATTTACCCACTAGCTATTCCTCCACAAATGCAGAGATTCACACTTTATGCTGAATAGGCTGTAATTTTTTGAGCGCACTTATTGCTTTACCACTTATAGTACAACATTTATTTTTAACATTTAACAAATAGTACTTATTTACCTTGCTTTTCTTTTTTCTTGATTAGGGCATGTAACTAATTTTAAATAGTTTCCAAACATAAAGTGTTTCAATGATGTGAAAGAAGTCTTTGGAAATAAGAAATACTGTCAGGTTTTACATTTGCATTGAATGTAGTGTATTACTGTTATTATTGCAGTTATTAATTAATTTAACTTCCTCATGTGAACTTACTTGTCTTCAGGTACACTTTTGATTTCAAGGAAAAAAATCAAGGCCAGTCATAGAATCTCTTCCCTAAGATTTTGTTTTGCCTGCTTTGAAATAAAACCAGATTGCTAGCGGAATCTTCTCAAGTGCTTAGAAACATGTCCTGGTATATGGAACCAAGGGTACTACATGTTTCATTTAGAATATGACTTTCATTAGTTTTTCTATAACTTCATTCTTCTACTAAAGGCAACAATTCCTATTGAGATCGTATTAGCTTGGACTAGTCAGAGCTTAAAACAATTAATGAAAGTGAACACTTTGGTTGCTTAGAAGTAACAGGGAAGGTTAAGAAAGGAGCATTTTCTCAGATTCCTCATCCTTCTCTCCTTTGTGTCTCTGATTTTCTTCTGCAGTACTTTGATAGAGGTGTATCATATTGCTGGTACACAAATTGGTTATTTAGAAGGAAATAGAGAAATAAAAGGAATGAGCTAAGATATGTTTGCCTGTATTTCTCCTTCTAGAACAAAGCTAAAATGATGCAATAAGGAAATGGTAAAGCAAGTATTAAAATTATTACCAAACCTGTGCCCATCACTGTGCCCATCTCCTCACTTCATACCATGTTATAAGTAGCTTTCCACACAACAAGATGTTGAGATTATTGTCCATTATAATCATCTCTAGTTGTAAAGGATATTGAGATTTTTATAAAGTTTAGGGTCTCGTATTATACACTGCGAAAATGAAATGGTATAAAGTATCAACTCTTCCTCAAGAAGAGATTGTAAGTTAGGGGAAGCACACAGTAACTTATTTAAAATGTTATAGGCTCAGAACCAAAAGAGCGGTATGTCCCTTAAAGTCAACCACCCTCATGTGGAGGAGAATACTACCAGAATTACATGAGAAGATAACATAGGACATCCCCTCCTGCTGGAGACTAGGATGACTCGTTCTCACGCTTACCATCCACACCCCTCCTTTTTCCATCTCTCAGTGTAAGAGAACACGGAAGAATGAAGTATTCTTCTGTGTGTGATTTCTGAGGGCTGGGGCCAAATGAACAAGGCTATCTGACTCTTTGTGTCTTAAGGAATAATTTTTTAAATGAAATAAGGCATTAAAAATTAAGTAGATAATCTAAAAGATATAAAATTTAGTAATAAATGTAAGGGTTTTTGTGAAGCTTGCTCTTATCTTTACCAAACACAGGAAGACTAAATATAGAATGATATCTTGAAAAGGTGTCAAGGTCAAGGGAAGATATCCTAAAGTTCTCCATACCTAGAATTATTATTTTTTTCAGAGCACACAAGGCTATAGGCAAGGTGAAACTAAATATATAAAGAAATGAAAGGGCTAACTGATAGACTATTACCCAAAACAGTCCAGAGGGAAAAGGGAGGAATAGAGAAGGAAGACTTTATTTTATAATAAAAGATTATTGTCTCTGAGACTTGGAAAGAAACAGAAAGATGAATGAAGAGAACAAATATTTTTAAAATAAAAATGTCAATGAAAAGGTATTTAGTAATGAAAAACAGAATTTAGTGTGAGTGTGTGTTAGTCTTCTAATGGCATCTTTCCAGGTTTCATTTATCATTAACCAATATACAGAAGCATTAAGTTTAGAGAGACTATGTCAAGAAAACACTATTCTGCAAATAAATATGGCATTTTAAAATAACTAGGTTCTCTACTGTGTCTTAAGGTGGTATTTCTTGATGTAAAATGATGAACGCTTTAATGTTTAAAATATGAAATTATTTTTGTTATTCTTTACTGCCTCAAGGATTTTAAACTGCATTATGTGTATCTAGTAATGCTTTTGGGAGAGGATCCACTAAAACTGGGAAACTCCTTTTATAGATTTGTAGGTAACATTGTATTGCTGGGTAGAAGAGGTAGACAATACGTTTTTTTTTTAATAAAAAGCTCCTTGATTCTATTTCATTTGTTGGGTCCTTTCTTCATAAGGAAGTGACCAACTACCCCATTAAAAATCCTCTGGCTATGAACTAAGTAATAACTCCTATAAAGACATGTATTTTTAGAGGTGGAGCCAAGATGGCGGCGTGAGAAGACCAGTGGAAATCTCCTCCCAAAACCACATATATTTATGAAAATATAACAAAGACAATTCTTCCTAGAATAGAGACCAGAGGACACAGGACAACATCCAGACCACATCCGCACCTGAGAGAACCCAGTGCGTCCCAAAGGGGGTAAGATACAAGGCCCAGCCCGACGGGAACTGAGCGCCCCTCCCCCCAGCTCCTGGCAGGAGAGGAGTCGGAGTGGGAGGGAGAGGGAGCCCAGGACTGCTGAACACCCAGCCCCAGCCATTTGGACCAGAGCGCAGACACAGTGCATGCGTGGGGTCCTGGATACTAGGGAAACAGGACAGCAAAACCTGTGAGCGGGTCCCTGAGGCCGGAGCTTGGGGACAAAGAAAAGCGAGCAGCTTTTTTTTTTTTTTTTAATTATTAATTTAATTTAATTTTTTTTTTTTTTTGCAACTGCTTTTTGGAAGTCTTAAAGGGACAGGGACCGCAGAACCGTACGGAAGTGTCTCGGGACACTTAGTCTGGCAGCAGGGAATCTGGGGATCTCTGGGCACTCTAATCCCCTGGGCAGCAGGGAGCTAAATAGCCTCCCAGCCGCTCCCTATCCAATGCGGCTCAACCATTTCGGAGTAGCAGCCCCAGGCAAGCCATGCCCACAGCAGCAGTGGATATAAACTCCATAGCAGCCAGGCAGGAAACAGAAGCCCTGTCTGCAGCAGCACCCATGACAAGCCACTAGAGGTCGCTGTTCTCCCAGGAGAGGAGGGCCACAAACCAACAAGAAGGGAAGTTCTTCCAGCCGTCACTTGTGCCAGCTCTGCAAACTATCTCTATCACCATGAAAAGGCAAAATTACAGGCAAAGATCACACAGTCAACACCTGAGAAGGAGACAGACCTAACCAGTCTTCCTGAAAAAGAATTCAAAATAAAAATCATAAACATGCTGATGGAGATGCAGAGTAATATACAAGAGCTAAGGGATGAAGTCTGGAGGGAGATTACAGATGCCCGGAAAGAAATTACAGAAGTGAAACAAACTCTGGAAGGATTTATGAGGAGAATGGATAAGATGCAAGAGGCCATTGATGGAATAGAAACCAGAGAACAGGAACGCATAAAACCTGACATAGAGAGAGGTAAAAGGATCTCCAGGAATGAAACAATATTAAGAGAACTGTGTGACCAATCCAAAAGGAACAATATCTGTACTATAGGGGTACCAGAAGAAGAAGAGAGAGAAAAAGGGATAGAAAGTGTCTTTGAAGAAATAATTGCTGAAAATTTCCCCAAACTAGGGGAGGAAAGAATCAAAGAGACCACGGAAATACACAGAACTCTCAACAGAAAGGACCTAAGGAGGACAACACCAAGACACATAATAATTAAAATGGCAAAGATCAAGGACAAGGAAAGAGTTTAAAAGGCAGCTAGAGAGAAAAAGGTCACCTATAAAAGAAAACCCATCAGGCTATCATCAGACTTCTCGACAGAAACCCTACAGGCCAGAAGAGAATGGCATGATATATTTAATGCAATGAAACAGAAGGGCCTTGAATCAAGGATACTGTATCCAGCACGACTATCATTCAAATATGACGGTGGGTTAAACAATTCCCAGACAAGCAAAAGCTGAGGGAATTTGCCTCCCACAAACCACCTCTATAGGGCATCTTACAGGGACTGCTCTAGATGGGAGCACTCCTAAAAAGAGCACAGAACAAAACACACAACATATGAAGAACGAAGGGGGAGGAATAAGAAGGGAGAGAAGAAAAGAATCTCCAGACAGTGTATATAACAGCTCAATAAGCGAGCTAACTTAGGCAGTAAGGTACTAAAGAGGCTAACCTTGAAACTTTGGTAACCACGAATTTAAAGCCTGCAATGGCAATAAGTACATATCTTTCAATAGTCACCCTAAATGTTAATGGGCTGAATGCACCAATCAAAAGACATACAGTAATAGAGTGGATAAAAAAGCAAGACCCATCTATATGCTGCTTACAAGAATTTCACCTCAAATCCAAAGACATGCACAGACGAAAAGTCAAGGGATGGAAAAACATATTTCAGGCAAACAACAGCGAGAAGAAAGCAGGGGTTGCTGTACTAATATCAGACAAAATAGACTTCAAAACAAAGAAAATAACAAGAGATAAAGAAGGACATTACATAATGATAAAGGGCTCAGGACAACAAGAGGATATAACCATTCTAAATATATATGCAACCAACACAGGAGCACCAGCATATGTGAAACAAATACTAACAGAAATAAAGAGGGAAATAGACTGCAATGCATTCATTTTAGGAGACTTCAACACACCACTCACACCAAAGGATAGATCCACCGGGCAGAAAATAAGTAAGGACACGGAGGCACTGAACAACACAGTAGAGCAGATGAACCTAATAGACATCTATAGAACTCTACATCCAAAAGCAACAGGATACACATTCTTCTCAAGTGCACATGGAACATTCTCCAGAATAGACTACATAGTAGCTCACAAAAAGAGCCTCAGTAAATTCCAAGAGATTGAAATTCTACCAACCACCTTTTCAGACCACAAAGGTATAAAACTAGAAATAAATTCTACAAAGAAAGCAAAAAGGCTCACAAACACATGGAGGCTTAACAACATGCTCCTAAATAATCAATGGATCAACGAACAAATTAAAATAGAGATCCAGCAATATATGGAAACAAATGACAACAACAACAGAAAGCCCCAACTTCTGTGCGATGCAGCGAAAGCAGTCATAAGAGGAAAGTATATAGCGATCCAGGCACACTTGAAGAAGGAAGAACAATCCCAAATGAATAGTCTAACATCACAATTATAGAAACTGGAAAAAGAAGAACAAATGACGCCTAAATTCAGCAGAAGGAGGGACATAATAAAGATCAGAGAAGAAATAAATAAAATTGAGAAGAATAAAACAATAGCAAAAACCAATGAAACCAAGGGCTGGTTCTTTGAGAAAATAAAAAAGATAAGCCTCTAGCCAAACTTATTAAGAGAAAAAGAGAATCAACACAAATCAACAGAATCAGAAATGAGAATGGAAAAATCACGACAGACTCCACAGAAATACAAAGAATTATTAAAGACTACTATGAAAACCTATATGCCAACAAGCTGGAAAACCTAGAAGAAATGGACAACTAACTAGAAAAATACAACCTTCCAAGACTGACCAAGGAAGAAACACAAAGGTTAAACAAACCAATTACGAGCAAAGAAATGGAAACGGTAATAAAAAAAATTACCCAAGAACAAAACCCCCGGGCCGGACGGATTTACCTCAGAATTTTATCAGACACACAGAAAGGACAAAATACCCATTCTCCTTAAAGTTTTCCTAAAAATAGAAGAGGAGGGAATACTCCCAAACTGAATCTATGAAGCTAACATCACCCTAATACCAAAACCAGGAAAAGACCCCACCAAAAAAGAAAATTACAGACCAATATCCCTGATGAATGTAGATGCAAAAATACTCAATAAAATATTAGCAAACCGAATTCAAAAATACATCAAAAGGATCATACACCATGACCAAGTGGGATTCATCCCAGGGATGCAAGGATGGTACAATATTCGAAAATCCATCAACATCATCCACCACATCAACAAAAAGAAAGACAAAAACCACATGATCATCTCCATAGATGCTGAAAAAGCATTTGTCAAAATTCAACATCCATTCATGATAAAAATTCTCAACAAAATGGGTCTAGAGGGCAAATACCTCAACATAATAGAGGCGATATATGATAAACCCACAGCCAACATTATACTGAACAGTGAGAAGCTGAAAGCTTTTCCTCTGAGATCAGGAACAAGACAGGGATGCCCACTCTCCCCACTGTTATTTAACATAGTACTGGAGGTCCTCTCCATGGGAATCAGACAAAACAAATACAAGGAATCCAGATTGGTAAAGAAGAAGTTAAACTGTCACTATTTGCAGATGTACATAAAAAACCCTAAAGACTCCACTCCAAAACTACTAGAACTGATATCAGAATAGAGCAAAGTTGCAGGATACAAAATTAACACACAGAAATCTGTGGCTTTCCTGTACACTAACAATGAACCAATAGAAAGAGAAATCAGGAAAACAACTCCATTCACAATTGCAAAAAAAAGAATAAAATACCTAGGAATAAACCTAAACAAAGAAGTGAAAGACCTATACCCTAAAAACTGCAAGTCACTCTTAAGAGAAATTAAAGGGGACACTAACAAATGGAAACTCATCCCATGCTCATGGCTAGGAAGAATTAATATCGTCAAAATGGCCATCCTGCCCAAAGCAATATACGGATTTGATGCAATCCATATCATATTACCAGCAATTTTCTTCAATGAACTGGAACAAATGGTTCAAAAATTCATATGGAAACGGCAAAGATCCCGAATAGCCATAGCAATCCTGAGAAAGAAGAATAAAGTAGGGGGGATCTCACTCCCCAACTTCAAGCTCTACTACAAAGCCATAGTAATCAAGACAATTTTGTCCTGGCACAAAAACAGAGCCACAGACCAGTGGAACAGATTAGAGACTCCAGACATTAACCCAAACATATATGGTCAATTAATATTTGATAAAGAAGCCATGGACATACAGTGGTGAAATGACAGTCTCTTCAACAGACGGTGCTGGCAAAACTAGACAGCTACATGTAGGAGAATGAAACTGGACCATTGTCTAACCCCATACACAAAAGTAAATTCAAAATAGATCAAAGACCTGAATGTAAGTCATGAAACCATAAAACTCTTAGAAAAAAACATAGGCAAAAACCTCTTAGACATAAACATGAGCGACCTCTTCCAGAACATATCTCCCCAGGCAAGGAAAACAACAGCAACAATGAACAAGTGGGACAATATTAAGCTGAAAAGCTTCTGTACAGCAAAAGACACCATCAATAGAACAAAAAGGTACCCTACAGTATGGGAGAATATATTTGTAAATGACAGATTCGATAAAGGCTTGATGTCCAAAATATATAAAGAGCTCACCCACCTCAACAAACAAAAAACAAATAATCCAATTAAAAAATGGGCAGAGGAGCTGATAAGATAGTTCTCCAAAAAAGAAATACAGATGGCCAACAGACACATGTAAACATGCTCCACATCGCTAATTATCAGAGAAATGCAAATTAAAACCACAATGAGATATCACCTCACACCAGTAAGGATGGCTACCATCCAAAAGAAAAACAACAACAAATGTTGCTGAACTTGTGGAGAAAGGGGAACCCTCTTGTACTGCTGGTGGGAATGTAAATTAGTTCAACCATTGTGGAAAGCAGTATGGAGATTCCTCAAAACACTCAAAATAGACTTACCATTTGACCCAGGAATTCCACTTCTAGGAATTTACCCTAAGAATGCAGCACTCAAGTTTGAAAATGACCAATGCACCCCTATGTTTATCGCAGCACTATTTACAATAGGCAAGAATTCGAAGCAACCTAAGTGTCCATCAGTAGATGAATGGATAAAGAAGAAGTGGTACATATACACAATGGAATATTATTCAGCCATAAGAAGAAAACAAATCCTACCATTTGCAACAACATGGATGGAGCTAGAGGGTATTATGCTCAGTGAAATAAGCCAAGCAGAGAAAGAGAAATACCAAATGATTTCACTCTTCTGTGGAGTATATGAAGAAAGGAGAAACTGAAGGAACAAAACAGCAGCAGAATCACAGAACCCAAGAATGGACTAACTGGTATCAAAGGGAAAGGGACTGGGGATGATGGGTGGGTAGGGAGGGATAAGGAGGGGGGAAGAAGAAAGGGGGTATTAAGATTAGCATGCATAATGTGGGAGGTGGGCGAAAGGGGAGGGTTGTACAACACAAAGAAGACAAGTAGTGATTATACAACATTTTGCTATGCTGACGGACAGTGACTGTAAGGGGGTTTGTGGGAGGGACCTGGTATAGGGCAGAGCCTAGTAAACATAATATTCTTCATGTAATTGTAGATTAATGATAACAAAAAAAAAAAAAAGAAAGAAAAGGGGGATTACTCCCTGATAGGATAAAACTAACTGCAAATCACTGATTAATGCATGCTTTAAATATCCTTCATTTTGATCATTTAAAGGGTGTCAGATGATCAGCTATGGAAGTATGTTTTTCTTATAATATTCCTTTCTCTTAAAAAAAAAAAAAAGCAGTTCTTGTGTGGTGATCTCCAATAAGTTCTTCACAATGGTATAAAGGGCATATCAAAGTGTGGACAAAGGGTTTGTTTGTGTTTATACAGAGGATCAAAGCCTCATTTGGCTACCCAGAAAACGAATTAAGATACGATATGAAGAAGAACTTCCAACATCAACATTCTCGGAAAGAGTCATTCCAGAAGATGATCATCAAAAACTTCAACAAAGATCCTGGTGCTATTGCAGTTGTAGCTGCATTCATCCCACCAGTTCCTGGACTTGCCATTGGAATGAAGAAGGAGATATCTAAGCTGGCCTGTGCATACAGTAAAACAACAAATTTGACTGGATCTATACTGTTGGAACTCAACCAAGAATTAGGAGAAGTGCAAGTTGCAGTGCTCCAAAATCTTATCTACTGTTAAAAGAGCATATGGGATGTGAACAGTTCCCAGGAATGTGTTGTTTTAATTTGTCTGATTTTTCTCAAAATATTCAAATTAAGTTAGGCAATATCCATCATATCATTGATAAGTTTTCTCAAATGCCTAGGGTGCCTAACTGGTTTTCTTGGTTTCACTGGATACGGCTGGTAATTGTAGGTCTCCTTTGATTATGTAGCTGTATTCCTATTATGTTAATGTGTGTGCACAATTTAATTAGTAGTTTAAAACCTATACATGCTTAAATTACTCTACAAGAAGATATGTCAAAGAAATAATCAATCTTCCCATGTTTTCTTCCATCTGCTACTTCTATAGCTTTTCTTCTACCTTCCTAATTACAACCCTTAAATAGAATTTGTGCCTCATACCGAATTTACCGAGTATCATAATTCCTCCAAGTGGTAAAGATACCTCAAGACAAATGCTGGGCATAGAAGCCACAGGGCATAAATCTGCAAAGAAGTAAAAAGCTAACCTTTTCCAACAATATGGCTTCTCTCTCACTTACCAACTTTACATCTCCCTGTATGGCCCTGGAAGATGACTGGTTAGCCAGAGACGGGTAAGATTTCTCAAGGGAGGAACAACCTAAGACAGGCACAGTCGCAGGGGGGCCATCAGGTGAGAAATTGGGGATCAACAGAGGTGAGGCTTAGAACCTCACCCCCCTTGTTTTGAGAGAAAACTTCTGCATCCGTGGATGTTTTGTTGCCCTTGTCTAGCTTGGATTAATACTTAGTCTGTAGGCACACACCTGATCATCTACATTTGCCCTCTTAGAGCACTAAACTATGTTTTCTACCTTTATCTTGCATCTACCTACCACTTCAGCATTTTATTAAAATAATAATAATAATAATAATAATAATAATAATAAGGGAGAAATGTGGGATTCACATATAAATCAAGTATAAAAATCAAGCGAGTAATCATATTTGACCTGATTGTTTATAGTTCATGATGTGTGATCAAAACCGAAAGTTTCTGTGATGACTGCCCTTGAACTGTTCACCATGTAAGAACTTACTCACTATGTAAGAACTTGTTCACCATGTAAAAACTTGTTCATTATGCTTCAGAAGATTGGAGACTGTTGAGAATTAGGCTTGGGGTTGATTAATGATTGCGCATTGAGTCCCCTATACAGAATTTTATTGTTGTTAACAACCATATGATCAATAAATATGAGAGATGCCCTCTCAAAAAAAAAAGACATGTATTTTTATGTTGCATAAGCATCTCATCCATGGGGTAGTATCCAGAAATTAAATTTTAGGATAGTCTAGCCAAATAGGCAGGAAAATTCTCAAGGGTAGAGACTATTTTTTAAGCATGTTCATATCCTCTCATCTAGCACAGAGTCTAACACATCTAGAGGTTCAATACATGCTAATAAAGCCACTGTTCAAATACCACCAGGAACACACCATTACTCAAACAAATTAAAATTTGCTAGCTTACTATAGCAGGAGAGAATGTACCACAGCATAACCGTGAAGCATGTTAAAAGGGTATTAGAAAAGGAAACTTACAAGATTTGGAGGACTAGAGTTATTCATAGGATCATCTCTGACAGCACTGATAAAATTCCTTGTGGAAGACAGCAAGGTTAGAATTAATAGTCAGGTAGTGTAGAAGATTACTCATTGCTAAAGCCAGACAATCACTGATAGATCATAAAAATGCTCACATGGCTCTTTTCCTCCTATAATTTGGCCATATGACTTGCTTTAATTCAGTTGACTCTTTTTTTAATTTTGGCCAGATAATCCATTTGGTCTGTGAACAAGCCATCCAGCTGGATGAACATCCCCAGGGAGGGCAGAGGTCATTCTAGGTTAGACCATCTGGGTGAAGGAACCCCTGACCCAGCCGTGAGGGCGCACGAATGAATGAACCACACGGAGGGCAGAAGCACCACCCAGGTGAGCCCAGCCCAGACTGCTGACTCCCAGAATTTTGATCTAAATACTTTTTTTAAATTAAGGTATCATTGATATACACTCTTATGAAGGTTTCACAAGAAAAACAATGTGGTTATTACATTCACCCTTATTATTGAGTCCTCCCCCAAACCCCATTGCAGTCCCTGTCCATCAGTGCAGTAAGATGCCACAGAGTCACTATTTGCCTTCTCTGAGCTACACTGTCTTCCCCGTGACCCCACACCCACCATGTGCACCAATCATGATACCCCACAATGACCTTCTCCCTCCTGCACCCCTCACCCTAGGGAATTGCTAGTCCCTTCTTGGAGTCTGTGAGTCTGCTGCTGTTTTGCTTCCTTGTTATACTCCACAAATGAGGGAAATCATTTGGAGCTACAGGGTATTATGCTCAGTGAAAGAAGTCAGGCAGAGAAAGTGATCTAAAAACATTTTTATTGTTTTAAACTACTAAGTTTTGGGGTGATTTTTGCATCTCAAAAGCTAAGTGATAGAATTAATAGAAGAATAGCCAATTCAGCAGTCTAGCCGTCTCTCCTCAAGAGAAAAATCATTCATTAATTATGTTTAGGATTTACATTAAATCTGTGAGTTGAGGCACTCCATTGATAGCTGCCTGCTCTGGTTGCCTTAAAGTTTGCTCTAATCCATTTCCAATGGATTAGAATTCTCAAAAGATGCCTTAAACTGAAGAGGGAGAGCTAGTGAAGTGAAAAGTACTCATCCGTGTACTGGCAATGTAGCTGACCTACAAGGAGATGGTGAACCTGCCTTCCCTACCTCAGTATGTATTGTATGCAAACACACTTTGCTTAGAAAAAAAAATCATAATATATGAGAGAATTAAAACTGTCTTGGTCTGGCCTTAAAAATAGGCTTGAACATCTGCCTGAATATATTTTAGTGTTTTTTTTCTTATGGAAAACTCAATAGAAGTAGCTCAAAAGTTTGTATTACTTATAAATGAAAAATAATTTGGAGTAACAATGCAAGTTTGGTAGCTTAATTACAAACATAAGGTATGTAACGTACCGGTAAAGCTCTGGCTCTATTGAAGACATTGTTATAAAGCAATGTTTTAAGTCCATATTTTGTCATGGCTATAATTTAACAGTTTAGAAGCAAAATTAATGCGTTGGTGTTTCCCTTTGATTAATACAGCACATTTTATTCAAAGTGATTTGCAGTTCATTTTTGTTTCTGCCAAAAAGACCTGGTAGACACTGACAAGGAAATGGAATGTTGTGTGGGCCAAATTTCTGACATTCATTTCCCTCAGATATTAATTTAGTACAAAGAAGAATAATGCTTTCTTCACAAAGAATGAAAAAAAAATTCCAGCATATTTGAAGCCAAATCTTTTCACTTAAAGGTTATAGTGACTGAATATAATTTCTCAGGAGGGAAATTTGTTGTTTGAAATGTCTAAGACAAGACACATCTGAAGGCAGAGTTAGCTGCATCTTGTCTATTGTAGGTCTTTGGGTAGTTAAGAACATTGAATAGAGGAGAAAACTCCATCTGCTTGGAATCACAATCAGTTTTTGACACAGGCTGTCCAACAAACAAACAAAAACACAGAAAGAAGCCAAACTACCCCAGAGGAATAACACTATTAAACCACTTTGATGGAAAATTAGAAATTATACCTGTATTTGCTTAAATCTGGGCCAGAGGAGACTACCAGTTCAGGTTTGAAACAAAGTTAGAAATAAATAGACTTATAAAGACCTTTACCATCAGAGAATATCAAAGTGTTTTGTGAAGGTGAATTACAAAGACAAAGTGAAAAAAGAGATGTTGAATATTTTTATAGAGTAATTTTTAAATTCAATTGCATCAAAACTTCTTTCTTTCACTTAAAACTAGAGGTCGTACATGACTAGAGGCATTTTTACTTAACAAATGTGGTAACAAAAAACCCATAGAAATTACTGAGGAAAACAGAATGAAGGAGACTAGCTTACTTATATTAGAAAATAAATTGTGTTTCTTAATAGTTAAACCACAAATTCTTATAACCTTCTGTCAAAGAAAGCAAAAGTAATGTGACTTTATAGACAAACATTTTTATCGGAGATATATATATATATATGTATATAAAACAGAATTCTGTTATTTTAAAGTGATCTTCATATTACCTGATAATAGAACAAATCTACTTAGGTTACAAACCAACAGCAAAAATAACTGGCTATCCTGATATTTTCTACAAAACTGGGACTTTGGAAGAATATAAAATCTTTTAATTTTGGAGGGAAAATAAAGTTCTACTTACTACAGCTGTTCTGTTACATCCATTCTATGTGAGGGAAAGCAGCTTAAACAGGTACTCTGGGGTAGACTGCCTAGATGCAAATCTCTGCTCTGTCTGCTAATTTAGCCACATTTTTAAAGCTCTCTAAACTCTCAGTCAAATGATCCATCTTCTCTCATAGGTTGTTGGCAAGAATTAAATGTGATATGTAAAAAATGTTTAGCATCCTGCCTGCTTTATAAAGAATGTGAACACTAATATATATATATATTGGGATAAGAGCCATTTGTTATTCATTTCAGTGAAAACAGGGCAAGACCAAAAGACTTCCTATCAATGGAAGGACTGCTTTAGGTTTGATTTATTTAGTTATTTTTGAATAGTAGGAAAATACTTTTGTGGAGTTCATTTAACCTTTCAGATTCTCCATAGGACTGCCTTTTAAAAGACAAAGGATCAGATAATGAAGTCATATTTTTTGTTCAGTGACCAAAATATTTATGAAGCACCTAGCGTGTGCCAAGAACTCCCCAAGCACTAGTTACACCACAGTGAGTCAAGGGGACAAAACCATTTATCCTCATGGGTACACGTGTTAGTGGAGAAGGTAGATACACAAGGAATAGGTACATATATGTCATGTGTTATGTGTTGATAAATACCTAGCGTGTAAATAAAGCAGGAATGGAAAGGAAAGGTGGCTGGGAGAGGGTTTGCAGTTTATAATATAATAATTAGGGTAAGCTTCAAAAAGGAGAAAAGACAGACATTTAAGGAAAAATTCAGAAAAAGGTGAAGCAATAAGCTATGAGATGGAGGAAGTACTTTCCATATGGAGGAAATAATAGATTGGGTTTGGGTGTAAGAGAAAAAGAAGAATCAAAATGATTTCAGTTTTTGGCTTAAGCTATTAGAGAGAAGTGATTTTAGGAGGACACAGAAAATCTATAGACCATTTGTTTTAGAGGTTACTGCTAAATATTAGACATTAAGGGGAACATTAGATAGTTATTAGACAGCCAAGTGGAGATACAGAGAATGTAGCTAAAATAAAAGTCATAGCTCAGGCTTTAGCCTGGAGATGAAACTTTGAGAGCAACCTATATAACTAAAGAATTAGTTAGCTAGGTAGTTAGAAAACATTAAAAAACAAAAACAAAAACGATTGCTATCCTTAAATAATCTCATTTTTACTTTGTTTTTCCCTTAAATCCTTTGAGTTCTTTAAGACTCCAGACATGTGTTTTTGCTTCTTTGGGAACTTCCAGGGCTCAGAGTAGTTTGAAATAAGTTCTCCTTTTAAATATAGTATAGGCACATCTACTATTATAACATTATATGCTATTATATTTTTTATTTGGTCCCTGTACTCCAGTAGGCTGAGAGCCCCCAGAAGAAAGAGCTCGTGTCTTGTCCCTCTTTGTAGGCCTAGTGCCTAGAGAAAGCACTTGGCAAGCAGTTGGAGCTCAATTCAAGACCGCATATAGTAGTGTTACACAGTCAGGGAAAACTGTTATGTGAATTAATTAAACAATTTATTATGGATAAAGAACATTATGCAGAACGGGTGAAAGGGGGCTCAGCTTTGCATGTGCAAGAGTAAGGAGTTTTAAATCTCTTGAAAAGTATGAAATTCTAAAGGATTTTGAGTGAGTGATTTGCGTTTTAAGAAATAATTCTATGGCCTGATGGAGGATAGACTGGGATGAACGCAGTGGTGGTGATTTACTTTGGGAAATGGCTGAAGTTGCCCAAAGGACAGGAATGCTATTGTACTGGGTGTGGATTTCTGTATCCCAGCAGAGGAAAAGCGTCTGGGGATCTATGTGGGTGGCAGTCGAGGCATTTACTTTGGGAGATCGTAGAGTGAGAACTGATTTTTATAAAATAATTTAAATGATTTTTATAGAATTGACTGAGGACTGAGTTTTATAGAATCATTTAAATGATGTGCAAAAATAAAATTAAAATGAAGTCCAAGGAATAAAATGAAAAACAGAATTTATAGATAGAAAATGACCTCAAGAAGGTTATACCATAAAGGAAGAGAGTTTCAAGAAGAAAGAAATGAATTAATACTAAAATCCTCAGAGAGATCAATAACATAAAGAACCAAATTATTGAATTTGGCAATAGGTTGGTGACTTGGGTACTTAGAATGATGTCAGGAGTAACAAGTTGATGGGTGAATGTGAAGAAGGAGAGAGTAAAAAAGAAAGAGAATTTGAGCACAAGGCATCATTACAAAGCTTGGAGGGCAAGTAAAAGAGAGATATGACATGAGCTAAAGGCAAAGGGCTTAAAAACAACTTCTGGATTTTTGTTTGTCTAATCATGAGAACAATACGAGAATGCTTATTTTCTAAAGGGAAAGATCTCTCAGTTTTGGGTGGTCTCTCCAATACAATCAATAATAAAAATAAAAATGTTAATGATTACATTTTCTCTGATCTCGGGCTTCCTCCGGGAAATGAATATCTCATTCCTACTATTGCTGTAGATTGAGGAAATTTCAAAATTTGATATTTCTAAAATAATTGTCTCTGTGTCTCTGGGTATCTGGAATGATAGTTGTTTGGATTAATGGAGCATCTGCTTTATAGTTAATTCTATGTATTCCTTTCATAACTCCCTAGATAAAACCTGTACATTTTTATATTCTAAGGTTGTTACTCATGCAATGAAACACTTCTTGGAACTTAAGAAAAACAAGTTTTATTTGAAATGCTTTAACAAGAACCTGTGATCCATAAGATAGGTCCAAACAAACTATTTAGGAAAGTGTAATCAGTCAGACTAATTAGTCCATTGTAGCCAGCAGCAATCCGGCAGCAATCTTCATCTAGCTGTGCTCAGTCCCTGGGGCTCCTTTGAGCACTTCTGATATAGTGGCTTAAGCAAATCCCTTCTCACAAATATTTATGTAAAAATATTCTAAGGGTTTACAAAAGAGAAAAGTATTTTCCTTCAACTATTTTCAAACTAAAATAAAAGCTAATATAAATATAATATCTCAAATAATTAGTATGACAAAATAAAGCCCATTCTAATAACAATACAATAGAAAATATCTTTTATATTTACATACAACACAGCCATTTTTGCTGAATAAGCAACAAAATCAGGTCTGTGTCGTGGGAGAGTGTGAATGTGCATGTGTGTACAATAAAATGTGATTTATAACTTTCACTAGTATCTAAGGGGTCTTTCCTAGGAATGAGGGGCTTCTTTCTGTTCAGAGTGCAGTGATGGCTATGAATATACAACTTTTTAAGAAAATTTTGGAGCAGAGTAGAATTCCTCTGTGTAATAAATCCAGGAAACAGCTGAGTTGCATAGCCACTGAAAACTGGACACTGAATTGAGAAGGGGTCAAAACACAGAGGAAACCTTGATCTGTATGGCAGCCATGAGAATTTGTATAGACAATGGCACATGAGGGAATGGGGATTGAAATGCTGAGCACCCGGGAAACAGAAAGTGGCTGAGGCCCCTTCAATGTATATGTGACACCACCACAGATTGGCAATGTGTGGAGAAAGTGGACCAGGCATTTAGACATATTCATATGGTTGTTTGGAAGTGTGTGTTTTATTTATATTATACCTTCCAAGAAAATGACAAATGAGATGCAGAGAAATTTAACTGTACTTCATTTTTAATTTATAAAGATGGGGCTTATTTGTTTCTTTTTATTTGCTCTGTTAAGGAGATCAACGTAGTATTAAGGTGGAATCCAGGGCAAGTATGAAATTGTGAGTGTGTCGCAGTGTCCTCCCTGACTTACCATCCTTTAGTAGTGTCCCAGAGCATTTGGAACAAATGTCAAGAATGATTACATGAATTATAAAAGCCTAATGATTAGGCCTTACTTTCTTCTATAGCTTTATTTTGAATTCTTCTTTTTTCTATATATTTTGGAAATCAATATGGGTATTGTACTATTTCAGTAACTTTTCATAGATAGCTTTATTCATCTAAAAATAATATACCACAATATCCTGTACTTCCTATGTCCTAAGTCTAACTTTGTAATGAGTATTCACACATCTCACTAGACACACAATCCATGAGAGATGTTTTCTCTCTCTAGTATCTCAGTAATAATCAAAATGCCTGTAATTATAATTACTACTTAATATATGTAATTCCACTCACAAATAAATTGGTACCAAAAGACGTTCTTTTTCTTAAGCTTAAGACAGTTCTAAGCCTTACCTAAGTAAATATTTTATTGAAGCATTTTACTGCAATAAATCATGAACCATTTAATAAATATTAACAATAATATTTAACATCAGTTGTGAACAAAATATATCAGATTTTATGCATTATTATTCTTTCCACAACCCTATTACATAAGTTCTATATATATCCTCACATGCATGTTACATCTGAGACATCTAGACAAATAGGCTAAGTGCACAAGAGTACATGACTAATGACTGGTAGAAAGGAGATACAGTCCCTAGCAGCCTACCTTTGAATCTTTTAATTGCTTTTCTAAGCTGCTTCACATGACTTTCCTGAAAGGATCAAAGTGTTTAATAAAAAATGGTTCTGTTTACTATAGAAAAGTGTGAAAATACCATCCATTAACTCATTCAACAACTGTTCATTAACTGAATGTTCAATGTACATGCTATGCTGTTGCTGGCATGTAGAATAATCAAGAAAAGATGGGTCCTGCCACTTGAAGGTGACTGTTCAGAACCAGAGTCAGGAGATAGCAGGGAGACTAATGTTGTTGGCTCTGGAAAGCGAGCCCAAGTCCACAGCTTAGTTCCATGACATTGAACTTGCAACTTCACTTCTCCTTTCCTAAGTTTCTGCATCTGTAAAATTAGCCCCTCATAGGATTAAATGAGTTAATATACATAAATACTTAGTACAGAGAATTTCACATAGCAAACATGACTTCAGAAGGTCAGACACTAAACAATCATACTAAATAATTTAAGTGCCATAGAAAAAAGAGCAAAGCCTTATGTGAGCTTTAACCCAATAACCTATCCTGGTCTTGGTATAAAGGTGGCATGAAGAAACGTCTATGGGGTGAGGAATTAATCCAGGAAAGCCAATCAATGCCTGCTGTGAGATAAAATATGGTACCTTTACTGTGACTGTAAAAACGAGAGCAGGACTTGGCACCAGACAAGAATAAATTTCCAGGAATCCTTCAACAATGAATGACCTTAGACCAATACATTTCAGAAAGGTATTCTATCAAGATTTAACCTCTCCCTTGAGCCCATGCAAATATGAAACTTTGAGGTTAAAACAAAAATAGAGATAGATAAATGCAAGAAACATCCCATTCTAAAACTCTTTAGATAATAGACCTTCCATACTTAATTATATTTATATTAAGTTATTTTCCTGTCTCTTTTATTTTTGAAATCTATTATATAAACCAGACATAAGAGAACAAAGATACAATATAAAAACAATAGAGTAAATGAAGTGAAAGCTAGTGACAAATCACTTTCATTCTTTATGTTTGCATATCTTTCCCATTGTCTGTAGAAATTAGGATCTGTTGATTATGTGTTCTGTCCTGAGAAAAGTAATTTTATGAATTCAGTTGACATCAATAAACATACTGGTGCTCATACTTGTGATTTTATAAAGAAAAATGGTATTAGTGAGCTATTATAAACTGTTGTAAAATAGCGGCTAGTTTTATAGACACTTGTTATATAGTAAAAGAATACCAATTCACTCATAACCTGGCTATTCCAAGAATATTAGAAGAACTGAAAAATTTACACACAGTAATTGTGACATATTTCTAGCCACTTAATTTTTCTCTATGCTTTACGAACTGTTAACAGACTTAAATTCAAGTCAGAAACTCCTTTTTTAAACACCTAGATTTAGATGCATGGATAACATTAAGAATAATATATCAGTGTTGTAATATAAACATATAAGTAACAATTATAATACATCTTTTGTTATTGAAATCACTTAAACTGATAGTTCTTAAATATTTAATATGTGACTTAAGTTATAGCACAAACTAAGCAATTTATTCTTCTAATTTCCAATCATCTGATGATTTATAGAAGTTGTGGTATGACTTTGTTGTAACACAGCTGTCACTATGCCATTATATGATAAGAACCATTTGAATCCCTTCAAAGAGTCCATCACTAAATGACGTCATTACTGGCAGTACTTGGCAGATGCCAAAGGATATTACAGTCACTGCCTCTCTTAGACTTCCCCCCACTGTCTGTGTTTTTCACTGTCCTTTTCATCCACCATCAGTCTTTCAGGATCTTTATACTTTGGACACTGGTTGCAAAGCCTGTGATAGGGGCAAATAGCACTCAGACTGCCTGGGAGGAAGTCAGGAGAGAACTAGAGTGAGCCATGTGGGAATGCACGGAAGGAGCTGCTGGACTCAGGAATTTGAGTCTTTTTAGCTTGATTCCATCAAGGGAGTGTGAAATGGCTGTGTGCCTTACACAAACTGTAACAGTTGGTTACATACATTGAAGCAGCCATTGGTTGAGAGTAAACCAAAGGGGAAGAAAGAAAGGGGGGAAGGTACCAAAGCACATTTGAATAGTAATTACGACCAAGTCAAAAGTCAAGGATTGGAGCTAATTGTTCCAGGGCACATGAGGGAGCAAGCAGGGCCGGGGAGCTGGGAGCTGGAGTGAGGCCCCTTGGCCTGGAAGGGAGAGGAGGGTCACAGTGTCATAGCATCAGGATGTGCTGAGGTGTGGATCCTTATTACAGGTAAAATGGATTGTTTCCCTCTCTACAGACCTTATTGCAAGACGCACAAATGGTCCCCACTTACCCACGCCCAGCAATATGAAGAGAAGCACAAACTCATCTGAGGAATGAATAGTCTCCACACAATAAATGTTCGACACCCTTGGGTCCTCCACAGCAGAGCCTGAGCCCCAAAAAGGTCAGGCACTTCTTTATTTGTTTGTGGGGCTGGGGCCGGGTGGGATGCAAAATGAGCCGTGCTCAGCTCTTTGGAACAGACTTCCCTCCCCAGCCAGGACCTTTTCAACATAGACGTAGCTCTTTTCCTCTGAAATAATTAAAGTATGTGCATCACTGTCTCGCCAATGGGTTTCAGCCCTGGGCAAGTTCACTATGGATCCAATGTGACCAAAGAAATTGACAGCAAAACGTTCTTTGGGGTGAAAGGGTTTATTACCTGGCTTGTTCTCCCAGTGGTAGGTCGAGCACGAGCGTTTCTGCCTCCGCCCAGAGCACTGGGCCGAGCTCTCTATATAGCACAATAATAGCTTATTGCCTAAAGGTGTGGAAGCGGTAGCCTAGCAGCAGGCAAGTTACATCATCAGGTGGTTTAAGTTCAGTGAGGATCCTGGCCATAGGAATCCCAACTTCCCCACAGCCACCCCCACCCCCTCCCTGCAACACCCATACATACCAAAATCTGTGCTCTAATTTCCGAACCAGTATTGCAGAATGGGGTCTGTTTGTGAGATAAATCATACATACTAGAATGCATATTATCTAATAATTTTCTCACTTACTACAATTACTATTATGCTATTTACCAACCATGACACATGTACTCAGGGTCAATCTTTCAGTACTCACTGCATCTGTGAGGGAGCAATTTCAGTCTCATGAAGGCTTCATGTCAGTTTTGTTTTGTTTGGCAGCTGTTCAGGGCTCCCTATTTGTTTCAATCTTGGATTAATACTAAAGTGATTGTAAAAAGTTATCCCTCTGCTGGGAGTTTGCCCCTTTACTGTCATGTCCTTTTGTAATTTAAGGTGGTGCTATTGAAATGTGTGATATTTCCTGGCTTACATCTACTTTGTCAGGAGAGAACATGTTTGACCTCAGTATAATTTATCCTTGCTAAATTTTGTTTCAAATAATTGAGAACAGAGTGTGTCTAAGAGGTGAATAGAATTAACTTGACTCTCTAGAAACATTTTAATTTAATTGATTTTAAGACCCTTCTCTAGGAGAACATAATAAGTTATTTGCCTAATTGCTGTTACAAAGATACAGTTTCCTTTTAGAAGATATTGCTGGATTTTCAACATTCATTTTTATGAGGACTTTTATCATTATGTGGGTCATCATTTATCACTGGATACTGAAGGATGGGAATTCTGTTTTAGGCTTTATAAAAGATAAAATAATAACAATGGTTTATAATTGTGTTATGAGATGTGACAAAGGAATAAAAAAGCATAAAATTTCAAAATAATTCTAAGGTAATAGTTTAAATTGTGCTGAGAATAAAAGCATGATTTTATAAATTATATATGTAAGAAGACCAAACAGAATTATATGTTTTTATGAATGATAGTTCTTAAATATTTAGCCTAGAAGTTTCTCAGGATTATAGACTATTTGAAATTTGTGAAAAGTTTCACAACATGAAAATACTAAATAAAATGCCATGTGTTCATGTCTATGTTTTAAAGTTTTAAGTTAAACTGATTTAACTCTGTAAATGTCTAAATCATATTCTGGGATTTACTGATAGAAAAATATGTAGATCCTAGCAAGAAATGCTTTTTAAAAATCTCTTAACTATATTAACCAGTGGAAGATTGAAGCCAGGGAATTAATTTATGAATAGATCTCAATGGGCCTTTCTAACAATGTAAAGTTTTTATTTCATCCTTAGGAAAATGTGCATCATTCATGTCTCTGCCAATTTTCACTTCTTTAGAGACATATTCCCTGATCACCTGATCTAAAATGATAGATTCCGTAATTCTCTATCTTCTGCTCTTTTATTTCCTTCATAGCTCTGGGACTGCCTACCATTATTTTATTTATCTCTGCTTTCTATTTGCTTAATGTCTACCTTTCCCACTTTCCCATTAGTATTTAAGCACCATGTGAATAAGATATTTGTTTTCTTCTTTTTGTTGTTATTTTTATTTACTACTGAATTGCCAGAGCCTATAGTAGTACCTGGACAATGAGCACTTCAAAGGAATGAATACTAGTATAATGAACAGATGAATTGCGTGTGGTCAACAACAGCTCATCCATCTGAAAAATACATGGCCAACTTAAGCAGAAAGTAAGTAAAAACCTGAAAGTAAGGATGCAATAGTCACAGTGCAGCCCAAATTATACAAGGTATAGATTTATTCTCTAATGTAAATTCCTTATGAGTATTGAGGAAGATCTTAGCCTTTCTCATAGGACTTATTTACTATTAATTACATGTTCATCTAATGTATTTGTTGCTCTGATTTGCAGTTCTACATCTAGTCAGAAAAGAAGAATATTAGAGTAACAGAAAGGTGGTCCACTCTGCAGCCAGAACAAGCTCTGTGAAATTCGAATGTTATCAAATCATTATTTCCTGTACTGGACTGAGGAGTGTCCTCCCAAATTTCAAGTCCATCTAAAACCTGTGAATGTGACTTTATTTGGAAAGAGGTGTTTGCATATGTATTCAAGTTAAGATGAGGTCATATGGGATTAGGGCGAGCCATAAATCTGACGACTCGTTTACTTATAAGGAGAGAGAGATTTAGAGACACAGAGACACACAGAGGCAAGACAGTCACATGATGACAGAGGGAGAAATTGGAGTGATACAGACACAAGCCAAGGAATGCCAAGGATTGAGAACCACCACCAGAGGTTAGGAGCATACAAGGAAAGATGCTTTTCAAGGAGATGTTTCAGAGGGAGTGTGGCTTTGCTTGTAACTTGATTTCAGATTACTAGCCTCAAGAACTGTGAGATGATATTCTGGATTCTGAACTTCACGTTGTGAGCCACCTAGTTTGTGGCAGGGCTCTGCCAGCCTTAGAAAGCTGATATATTCCTTTGTGTAAAATGCTTCAGAAGCTTATTATTAGCAACAGCCCTGAACAGTGTAACATACCACATGTGTTCAATGTTTGCTTAACATGAAATAATCTCATAAAAGTACAGGAGCTGGATGGATATGTTAAGATGTGCTCAAGTCAATAGGAGAGATCCAGAGATATTGTGAACAAGAGATTCAAATTTATCTCAGTGTTTGTGTTCATGATGTATCAGTTAGGATACTCTTGGTTTTGGTTACAGAATACCAGACTAAGGTGAGCTTAAATAATGAAAGCCATCCTTCTTTCTGTGAAAGTTTTATGTGGTATAGTATGCCCAGGACTGGTTATTTTAGTAGCTCGTTGGTTACAGAGACCTGCTCAGATTTTGTAAAATTTCATTGGATTTTGCCCTGATAGTTATAAGACTGACATATAGTTCTAAGTATCACATCTTCATTCAAGATGTTAGGAAGTGAATTCTAGGCTTGTGTATGTGTGTGTGTGTTTTAAATTGAGGAGAAGTATCCCATAATCCACCTGGAGCAATTGCTCACTCAAATCTCTCTGGCCAGAGTTTTATCAAATGCCTGTGCCTAAACTGATTATTAACTCTGAAAAGGAGATTACAGGTTTGGTTTATAGCCATCAAGATTCATTTCATAGAACTAGGCAGGTGCTTAGCTTCTTCTGAAGGTGAACAGATGCTTTGTGATGGTAAATAAATTGAGTTTCTGTTGGCAAGATTTTGGATTTGGTTATTAAGTCACAAACAGTGCCTATCACAGAGTTTAAATGTGGAAGACAAAGACTGGGAAGACCTGAGTGTCTTGGTAATGTGATATGAACATACATTGTTCTCAGTTTCTTCATAGTTCCTGTTATAGTAATCAAATCCTCCTAGAAAGTAAAGATTTCTGACTTCTAGAATAGTGAAACTCTCTCTTCAGAATCTTTTTTGCACAATAATGAAAAGTGAAAAACATAAGGCATACAGTACATATCCTTACCTGAGTAAGACTGTTGGGTGACTAGGCATTTTTTTTTAACTTAATTCCAGGAAGATGGTCAACAAATAATAGGCATTCATTCCAACATCAACCCATTTTTTTTCCTTTTCTCAAAGGCCTATGATTAAAATATTTACAGGTTATTTTACCAAATCTACAGGATTATGTCTCACCTTTACCAGCAATGCTCTTTAATTATTTTGATCTGATAACTATAATTGTTAATGGGATTAGGAAATACTTAAATAAAGTTTAATGAAGTTTAAATAAAGTGAAAGTGATTGGAAAACATTAGATTACAAATTCACTAAGTTAATATAAGTTAAAATGAAAGCATGTGTTTAAAACTGTGTGAAGCAATGTGCACATGTGGATGTAACAGTTTAGTATCTGAACCTCCCAATAGGATAATGGCAAGAGCTTGGCTTCCTAGAGTAGCTGAGTCATGGGGGGATGTTTTAAAGTGCATTTCCTACAGCCATGGGCTTTTTATTTATTGTTATTTTGATATCATTAGTGTACAACTACCTGAACAACATTATGGTTACTAGACTCCCCCTATTATCAAGTCCCCCCCACATATCCCATGACAGTCACTGTCCATCAGGGTAGTAAGATGCTATAGAGTCACTACTTGTCTTCTCTGTATTTACTGCCTTTCCCGTGTCCTCCCCCCAACTACATTATGTGTGCTAATCATAATGCCCCTTTTTGGAGTTTTCTAAAATTGTCCTTGGAGGGTAAAATTGGGATAAAGTAATGTAGAGCCCCTCCAAACCCCTCTGAACTGAGGCAAATCAAACTTCTTAGTCTTATACATAAGAGTGACAGATGAATTGAGGCAGGAGAAGTGAAGAAAGGAAGTTGGGTGGAAGGAAGGAGAGAAGAAGGAATTTTATTTTTTTTAAAGAACAAGGACTTTTGAATTATTGTGTAAGCCACATCTATTATTTAAGAAATACTGTACCTGAGTATTGAAATGTGGTAGCCCACATTTTGAGGCCTGAGATAGCCTAAGGGCCTCTGGTCGCGGTCCTGTATTGAATACGTGCTCCAGCAGTCAGAGCTTACGTAGGATCTTGGTACGTTTGGGCGACTCAACAGAATGCCACAGACTGGCACTTTCTAACAATAAAGGTGTGTTTTTCAGTTCCGGACGCCGGAGGTTTGAGATGAGGTTGTCAGTGTGCTCTTGCTCTGGGGCAAGTCCCTTCAGCTCGCAGGCAGCTACTTCCCATTATGTCCTCACGTGGTAGAAAGAGAACAAGAGAGCTCACCGAGGCCCTTTATAAGGGCACTGATTCCCCTCAAGAGGGCTCCACCCTTGTGGCCTGATCACCTCCCAAAGGTCCCACACCTCACACCATCCCCTTGGGGATCAGGATTTCAATTTATTAATTTTTGGAGGCTAGAAACATCCTGTCCACTGCACTTAGCTCCCCCAAACTTGAACTGACTCTTTTTCTGGCCTTCATTTATACTCTTGTCCCCACTCCCTGCACGGAGGCATCTTCGCCTTTGTTGAAGCGCCAGCACCTACCAGTTGCCTGAGACCCTCATTGCTTAAAGCCCAATGTCTGCCTCTGTAGCACTGGCTCCCAGCCTTGTCTGCACACTGGGATCACTGGCATGATTTAGGACATTACTGATGTCTGGGTCCCATCTCAAGAATTCTGCTAAGTGGTTTTGGGTGCCTCCAGGTGACCCTAATGTGCAGCCAGAATTGAGACTGGCTGGGCGATAGCGATGGTGCTCGCCTGGGGAACCACTGCCCTGTGGGAACAGCCACTCGGCTGCAGGTAATGCCAAGGTCAGCCTACTAGGTACCCTAAGATTTAAAATCTCTTATTACACCTCAATTCAATTGCAAAATCCTAATCAACCTGGTCTCTGCACTTTACCAGGGTGGAAGTGCCCCACCCTCCCACAAAAGTCCAAGTTTCAGCTTCAAATACCCAAACTGCCTCCACACATTTATTTTTCTTCACAAATTTTTCAGCATGACCATCTGTAAAAACAATCACCTCATTTTTACTTCTCTTGCTTTAGTGTTGAGATCTTTTAGGAGCCCTAATAAATATTATACCTCTTCCTTTTCCAGGTTCTGAAAACATTGAGGATCACACAAAGAAAGGAACAAAATATCATCTTATTTTTCACAAATACCAAGTTAAAGGATTTGACTTTACCTCTGTACTTGGTCCATGACTGCTGGATCACTCTTCCTAAATCTATAGTTATTCTGTCAGCGCATTAGCTTCTTACATTAAAAACTAAATAAAAAGACAGTCTTAATTAGGAGATTGATGCACGTCCAAGGAAATAGTACCAGGACAAATAGTCTGAGTTAAAGGAGTTAGTTGGGTGGCCTTACTGCACTACTAATAAATCTTTGGCAACTTAATGGATCCATTGACACGTGAATCCTACAAATGTCAGGTTACCCAGGATATACTCATTCAGCCTGGAATGGTCGAATGGTCTACTTACTCCCTTCTTCACCCTAGTAGATTTTAAGCTCCTTTAAGGAATGGGATTATTTCTTTAATCTTTATTTCTAGCTCCCAGACTAGATTAATTATATTAATAATTGATTAATTAATGATTAATAAAATCTGTTGAAATAATTGTAATACAATATGATAAATGCACCACCACGTTAGAGACAGAAGGACCCCTCTACGATCTATATATTGTAGAAAAGCCCTGAGACACAAAAATGGTGGCAAAGCCTTCCCCAAAACAGGTACCATCTTTGGCAAATGAAAGAACAAAAATCTATGTTTGCACACTTGGAAAATATCAAATAGTTAATAGACCTGATGGTCAGTGTGTATATGAGGGTGTGTTGTGAGTTATGGCTGAAGCCAATTTGGGAAATGTAACCATTCTAAAGGATTTGAAGACCTATGTGTTCCTCATGAAACCCTTACACAAAGAGCTATACAATTCCCAAAAGGTAAAAAGAGAAATGTATTTATTGTGCTGTTAAACTTAAAAAAATATGTAACACAATATGTTACATTGCCTAAGCTGGATCCTGTTCTGATTGATAGCTATGTGTAAAGCCACAGATCTGCAACCCTGTCCTTAATCTTTGATCTGTTTATCAGGAAATAATCTGGATTTGAAAAAAAAAAAAACTCCCTGTTTGAAGCTTCAGATCTCCTTTTTTTTGGGCTCTCTAATGGCGATAAATAAGTAAATAATGATGACAACAACAATGATGATGCTGTCTAAGAGCTGGCTAAGCAAGCTAAGCAGAGAATGCGTGGAACTGAGTGCAAACATAGCTCTGCCTTTCACAGTCTGAATTAGTTCACCTCTGTGATCAGTCTCTTCACCTGTAAAATGGGCTTATCATAGCATTTACCACATAGGCTTATTGTGAAGAATACATTAATTAATCTGTGTTAACTACTTGGATAAGTGACTGATAAAGAATAAATACTACATAAGTGTTATCTGTTATTAATAACAGCCACATTTTCTAAGGAGTTTCTACTTAAACTTATTTTTCTAAGATTTACTTACACTTTCAATAAAATGGACTTGGTATAAATCAATATTTATGTCCGTGTAGGTCTAACAATCTTCAGTTTTTGTTAGAAATTTAAATTATGATTTTGTACACTCTCTGCGAGAGTATTTGATAACAGAAGCCCAGTTAGTCAAACTCAGGAAAGGGAAAGTTGTTCATCTAGAAAAAATAATACTTCTCTACATTTGGAATCAATTTACATTCATAAAATGTTCACTCACTCTATAGCAGTCTAAGTCAGATGTTACATGTTCGGGGCATGATAAGGACTGAATTTGTTTAACAATCTCTCTTGGTCTGCCATGTAGAAACCTTATGATTTCAAATGCATATCATTACCTGAGAATTGGAGCAAAAACATTCACTCAAAAATAATAGAAACTTCTTTGAGATTTACTTATATATAGATATCTTGTACCTGGTGCTAGAAAGATTAAAAAGAATACTTATATCACATGACACTATGGATGGTTTTTGTAAAGGAGTGTAACAAGAGTGGTATAAAAAACATATTTTTTTCTGTAAATTGTCATCTAATTTAGTAGAAAAGCAGCTTATGTATACAATATTGATACATAATAATTTACACATGTATAAATATAGACATAAAGATATAAATATGCTTGAGACATCAATCTTTTACATTTCCTATGTTACTTTTAGAATCTTTCTTAAAAGGGAAATACACCTTATAGCTAAAGAAATCCTCAGTTGACATAGTTTATTATTTAATTAAAAAATAAAAATATTAAGATCCATTGTTTTTCTATTTCACTTACATTTTTTTCCATATCACTATTATTAATGAGTATCCTTTTGGTCTAAGAACTTTTTTTTTTAGGAAAGCACTGGAACTATTTTGTTAACAAATATGTTTTGAATCTTGAGAATAACAATTTATTGACTGACCCAGATGTGAGCCAACAGAAACTCCTCATGAATATTTTCATTTTTATTCAATGTCACTTTGGGCCAGTGCAGATTCTGCAAAATTCTAGAGGGCAAAAGCAAGAGGAATACAGTTTTAGATGAAAAGCAGTAGGAACAAATGGTATTACTTTAAAATAATTGCTTACAACTCAAACATAACTAATTCTCCTTTCATTCTTTAGAAAGTCCAGGTACATAGCCCCTTTCTTTATTCCTATTCTTCTACACATAATCCTCAGTGGGGAGTCTGGACTTATTCTTCGTATTAAGCTCATTAGTATCCTTTTACATACAATTTGCTGACAAATGTGATCTTACAGAGGGAAAGCTGTTGCAAACAGGTGACTTTCCCTCTGCACTCACCACAGTATTTTCAGGAGAACCTCCGGTGAGCACATCTACATTTCAAGCACTTGCTTGTCAAATGCCATCTGTTTTGACATATAAAATTCTCCAGGAGCCTGGAGAAAGACGTAATGGGGAAATCTTACTCTTCTTTGTCTTAACCTTGTGAGATAATTTTGTTCATTTGACTTAGGAAGAAAATTAAGAACTTTAAAAAGAGATTTATTTTTACTATGTAATGAATTAGTAGAATATCAGCTTCTTCTATAATATCCTTTTAAGAAAAGAAAATAAACATGTTATTAACTAAAACATAAACATTTAGTGTTGTAAAGGTTAAGAACATCCTTTGTTTTTAAACTTAATTCTTATTAGAATCATATACTATTAAAATGGTAATTTTTAAAGTAATCACTTGTGAGAAAAACTAAGACCAGACACTTCAAGGAAACACAGGTAGCGGCTTTGATTTAAACACATTCATCTTACAGTGTTTTTAAAGAGCCTTTATACAAATCAACACTTCAAAAGAAATCAGTGATTTCATGTGAACCAAACACAATCATTTTGCTTCTGTATATCATCCTCACTTGTTGCTGAAGTTCTCGAACCTACAGTATATACTGGCACAAATGTGCCAATGATAAGGGCAAAACCAAAAAATTAGCAAAAATGCTTCCATTGTGGTAAGCAAAGTCTAAAATCTCCCAAGGTCTCAGCCCCACGATGTTACAAATTTGAAAGGCAATCACTCATTTGATTAAATTCTAATAAATTGTCTTTGAATTAATCAAAAGGAGAGGGCCTATGGAGCGGGCCATGTGGCCAGGAGCCAGGGAGAACATCCTACAGTTTTAGAGCAGCCTCTGAATTACAGTAAAAAAGAGGATAGGGCCTCAGCTCTACAGAAACGAGGAGCTGAATTCTACCAACAATCACATGAGCTCCGAAGAGAACCCAGGGCTCCAAAAAGGGCAGGCCAGCCACCACTTCGATTTCAAATTTGTAATCCTGATGTAAGGAACTCTCTAGGTCAGCTGTGTCTGGATTTCTGCAGACACCATGAGAAAAATTAGGTACTGATTCAAGCTGCTAAATTTGTGGTGATTTGTTATGCAGCAGTAGAAAACAACAGCATATGGGCCATAGAATGAGGGTTTAATTAGAGAAGAGGTATGGAGGTTTATTATGTTCAAAGCTCCAAATCCACATTAGAAATGGTTTTCGGTAGGTAAGCACACCAAAAGTATAACCCATTGACCTGTTCTGTGTTTTAATTCACTACTGTTCATTATTTTACTACAGAGAATTATGGAAATTCTTCAATAATTGTTTGAAAGTATTTAAAATGTATCCATTGTTCATCTGTTTCCTAAATATTATTGGATTTATAGGAATTAATAAGTGCAATCACTGTGAGGTATCAATACAATTTTAAATAAATAAAAATGACTATAAACATGAGAATTATTCTAAGGCGTTCATTAAAATTGTTACTAGAGTTACAGTTAGTATTTTAAATAATCTTCTGATTAAAGATAAGTTAAAAACAAGGATATCTTATGAGATGCAAAAAATGATAGGTATAAGAAAAATTTCAGCTCAACTATCTTTTACAGTTATACCATTATAGATTTAAACATGTATTATTTATTACATGTATATTATTTAGTATTTCATACATGTATATATAGTATCTGTCTTGCTCTCTCATTTGAGAGAACACTTAGCAACTTCACATGGTTTTGACATATAGCACTGACTCAACAAATATTGCTCCCTGTTTTTCATATAAGTTTGGAAAATGATATACTGGCACTTTAGTCATTCCACCCATATACCTAATCTTTTACCCCAATAGATATTTCTAACCAGCACAAATTCTAGCTTTGAATTTTCTTAAGGGGAGCATAAACTCTGTAATTTTGGCCTTTTACTTTCTCTCACATTCTTCTTCATTTTTCAAATCATTTTGAGATTCTCAAGCACTTTTTGTGCTGTTTTTTTCATTTTATTTTACAGTTTACTTTGTTTCCAACAATAACACTAATTTCCTATTGCAGTCCTAAAAGAAACAGGCCCGGGAATAAGTTAACACAAATTAGGATGGCAGATGGTTATGAGAAATATTTACACTATGCTTTTCTACTGGGAGGGTCATAGCACACGTTAGCATATGAACAGTTCTGTTTGGTTTTTTTCTCAAGAGGGGTCCCAGCATTTCCCCAAATACAGAAGCAACAGAATTTTTATTTTTCATGTAACAAAAATTGACATTCTAGATCTAAGATCCCTTGGAATAAACACTGGAAATGTTGAATCAGGCTTCTTCCCACTTTTGTGTAGCTTTTTCCTGAGCAATGGTCTTTGCAGCTTTTAAATGGTTGCCAATCCCTTGTCTTCAGAGGTCCTTCTTATTGAGTAACTTGTTATCTCCAGGCAAAGTTGAGGGGTTTATATAGAAATAGCAACTGTATAGGAAAAGACTTTTACTGGGTTACACACTTAAAATTGTAATTTATTTATTTGCCTTATTTTAGTACTTTGTTACCTCCCACCTCCACATGGCCTCCTTATCATTCTCCATAACTCCAAAATTTTCCATAACCTAAAACTTGTACGACTTCACGTGAAGTTACCATGACTTCTTTAGAACTTTCACGACCTCTGTTCCACTTTTATGCTGTAACTCAGATAATATTTTTAATACAAATTTGGTTACATCATGTTCTTTCCTCTTGTACTAGAAGTCTTCATATTTCTTTCTTTAAATTTGATGTAAAAAATTAAGGATGCTTGTGTATACTTAGTCATTTTAACAGAACATCTACGAACAATCTCTCATTCTTTAACCAAGAATTTTAACTAATTTTTAAAAATTTTCTGATAATTGCCCTCTGCGTATAGTTTTTTGTTTTTGTTTTACAATAGCATTTCATTTAATTTGGCCTTCCTTTATTTGGAAATCAATTTCTCTTATTTAGTCTAGATCACAAGGCTCTAATATCTAGGTCTATCAAATGTTCCTATGTCTTTATACATATTTCCATCTATATTCTACATATCTGTTTTTTAAGTTTATTTTCTGTTTTCATGATTGAACTTTCAGTATAATTAATCCTGCTAATTCATGTTAGTGGTAATAAGGTATAATGGCGTTAATAAACTGGTAACACTTATTTTTGTATTCTAATAAAATAGGATTCTAGAACCAAATTATCCAGACCACTTACTTCTGGATGAAATCTGGTGATATTTTAACCTCCTGTATCTCTGTGTTCTCATCTATATACTTGGGATAAAAGTACTGCTTACTGAATATGTCAGTGCAAAGGTGAAATTAATTACTGCATTGAAAAGAACACAGAATTTTTCCTGGAATAGAGTGAATATAAAAATAACTTAATAGCAAATTTAAATGTAATTAAATAGGTCACAATTATTAATTAGTTACATTTGTTATGCTTTTTCTCTGTTTGACTCTGTCTTGTAAAATAAACTGGTTATTTTTTTCGTGTTTTATGGAGTAATTAATTAAATAATTATAAGATAATTTATAGTTTTAAAAATGTTTGATACTTGATGTTTTGCTGTTTGTTTTTGGTCATGATGATTAAGCCATTAGCTTTTCAAATATTCAGGTAGAGCTTGTTTATAGCGAGGGCACATTATGGTAATATACATTTTGGAAACCTATCTGGCAATATTTGGGAAGATGGATTGGAAGCGAGAGGCACAGAGGCAGAAGTATGAAAAAGAATGCAGAAATAATCCAGTCTAAAGATGAGGTCAACTTTAACAAGAGAGCTACACTAGACTTAGAATTTAGGAGAATAGTTTAGAAAGGTATTATTTCAACAATTGATTATAACCCTTCTTTACAAACATTAAAAGTAGTCATTTATATATCAGTACTGTTAGTTTGCTTTTATTGAATTATTGGCTTCTTATAAATAAAGGGCCAAGAAGCTTAGCTTTATTTACTGAAATTACCTTTGAAATATGGGAATTTGTCAAAAGAAAAATGGTTTTATTATAAATAAAAATCAGTCATATTTTCAAGATCAGATTATTTATTAGAAAATATATTTTATACTTGGTTTTCTATCTTAAATCTAGTAAGAAGCCTTTCTATTCTGAAATATGATAAACCTTTCTTTAAATTTATTTAATTATGTGTTTCATAAGGGTTGATATTTCATAATGATTGATGAATGATTTTTTTTTAGCACATCCTTTAAAAGTTTTATGCTGGCTCTTGGAAAACTCTTATCCAGATGTACTCAAACTAAAGAAATACATTAACAGTGTAGCAATTA